>NW_024870456.1:4934-32798 GCF_013358625.1 Macadamia integrifolia | reverse complement strand
TTTTTTTTTTTTTTTTTTTTAAATGCATTTACCTATAACATATTTCAGTCAACAAGTTAGCGTAATGATTATCGAACCTTTGGTTTACCACACAAGTAAGACTTTGTGTTTTTTTTTTAAATATTTTTTTTTTATGAAACTGATGATGTGAATGCGTTAGAAATGTTTAAAATAGGATGTACAAAAAAAATCAGACAAAAAAAAACATTGTTTGAGGGTCGAAACCTAAGTTTCCACCATACTGGGAAAAATTCCCCAGTATCCTCGAAATTTCTTAGGTTTCGACCGAAATTTCGGTCTCCCAAGGGGTTGAAACCCGATACCGTGAACCTTGGGCTCAACACATGTGTAACACTACCGAAGCTTCTTTCTCATAAAATAAGCCCACTATTTGATTTATCTACATTAGCAAGTTTTGAGGGAGAGGAACAATAGAGCCTCACATAGATACCAAACATTTTGGAAAAAGCTTTAGAGGAAGTGTAATTTTTGGCATGCTAATGCAAAGAATTCAGGATCTTTGTTTGAGAGAAATTAGATGGAACAGGAGATCTTTGTTGCCCACTAACGGATTTGGCTTGTATACTTTTTCGAGTATATGATTGTGATATCCTCTGTGCCATATAAAGTATACTACCATAGCTGGTCTTTTTTACTTCTTTTTATTTAATTAAATTGATGATATTAAGTGTTTGAATCGAGTGGGTCTTCTCTAGTCTTTTTTGCACATATTCTATTTAGACGGCTCCTTCTATTACTGATGCTTCTTTGGTCTGGCACAAGATTCCAAAACTTACGCCTATTGCCCTTGGGGCCATTTCCTGCCAAATTGATGATGATGCCTCCGCCTTCCTCTGGCTTGATCATTGGCACCTTGTGGGTGTTCTCTTCCACTCAGTGGGTGCTAGAGCTATTTATGGTGTTTTAGTAAGTAGTCCACGGTTGCAGATATCATTAGTCATAAGGACTTCCCCCCCCCCCCCTCCATTTGGTTTTTCCTCCTCTGTTATCCAATGTTTGGAATGTCTTGCCTTCCAATCCCATAAGGCTTCATGGTAAGGGAGATTATGTAGTTTGGTCAGCTTCTTCTTTGGGCTTTTTCACCTTTGAAGTGGCTTGGGACCTCATCATGTCTTGTGGCCCTTTGTCCACTTGGCGCAAGTTAGTTGGTTCAAAACCACATCCTTTGGCATAGCTTCACTGTTTGATGGGCCCTCTCTAATTGCTTCCCGTCACAGTTCTTCCTCCTTCGTCATCAAATTTTGCTCGTGTCATTATGCTGCCTCTGTCATGTGGACCACCTCTTCTTCGCTTGCCCCTTCTCTTCAGTTTGGAAAGGGATCAATGCGAAATGCTGGCTGAGGTCTCAGAGGGTTCCTTCTTCCTCTAGGGAATGGATGTAGGTGGATATGTCCCAGCCAGTCAGTTTGTGATGTGGTGGGCAAGCTTTCCTTTGCGCCATAATTAACCACATATGGATGGAGTGCAATCTTAGAAAATGGTCTCCCAGCTCCAGATCTTTCCAATAGATTTGGGACTCAATTGTTTTTATGCTTGATTCCCCAAGGAATAGACATATTGTTATATCCTGGGACCTTTCCCTCTCCTTACTACAGCCCTTCGTCTCCTTTCTCTGAGGGTTGGGTTTTTCTTTCCTCTATTGTAGGCTCTATAAAGTGTTTTTTCCCCCATCTCTAGGGGCCTCTTGTATCTCTTTCTCCTTTTGGTTATGAATTTTTTATTCACTAAGGACCCAAAAAGCAGAAAATAGGACACTTGGGACCTTCAAAAATAATAAGTTCAATTCAGATGCCAGATTTTGTGAATAAGTTAAAAGATTGTAATCTCTCAAAATCTAGTAAAGGGATGGTGTTTGATCATGTTTATAGAAGAGCTTCTATTGACAATATTGGCCCTATTGGCCATATTGGCAGTCTCAGGATAAGTGAACTTTCACAAAATTTAGCCAATATTTGAACGTTTGATGGATCACTAAAATATCAGGGGTGCTGCACAATATTTAATATCAGTGATAAGTTCTTGGGAAATTCCCTTGATATGTTGGATCCTTTCTTGAACATGGTGAAATCTGTTGGTGATGTTTGTGACAATTTTCCATTTTTCTTTTCACCATGCTTGTATACTCCATCTGTGGGTATACATATCAAAAGTAATGTCATATCCGAGTGGAATTAATGACTTTGCTTTCCTAGCTCTCTTTACATATCGAAATGACCCTAGGAGAAGCAATGAGGAAAGACATGCATAGTTTAGGTTTCAACTCAAGTATGACCTCAAATAGAGCTGTTTGGAGGGCAAGGATCCATTTAGCCGACCCCATTTTGGTGGGATGTTGTTGAGTAGTTGTTGTTGCAATTTTCTTCTTTTTTCTATCATTATTATTTTTTTAATATTTTGTCTCTTCCTGGATCCATGTAGCCAACACCAGGATAAGGCTGAGTTTGTTGTTTTGCTTTCCTAGCTCTCTTTATCTGCTTGACATTTGGCAGTTCGTTTCTAGAAACAGGGTTTGCATCCATTACATTTTTTGGGGTAATCTTCTGATTGTTTTGCTTGAATATGATCCAAATCATCAAGTTAGCCTGTTAGTGAAAATCTGTAAATGAGTTAATAGTATAAACCTTGGTTGGATTGTTTGTGCTTTTAACAATTCACACTTCGGTGGCCGGACCTAAAATTCTATATGTCACCTGTATGGTTATATGACCATTAAGACTTATTGTTTCTGAATTATTCATATACTGCATCTTGGTTCTGGTGGTTTTTTTTTTTTGGTATTTCATCCTGATGGTTCTTTATTTCTTTTTTCATGCATGTTTGTTTCTTTGTTTGTTATCTACAGTAATCAAATTCTTGTGCTAAATTAGATTGCTATATGCAGCAAAGTACAATGGCTCGATCCACTAAAGGACAGATTTCTTCTTTGGAGCATTTTCTTATTCTTATGGCTTCTCATGTTGGTCAGCAGCCTTATACTTGTACGAATATAGATCCAAGATGGAGTTTTTTCTCCCAAGTTCTTACCATTCCTTTCATGTGGCAGCTTTTCCCACATTTAAAAGAGGTAACTCTGACTAATGTGTGTACCCCCTAATGGCATTCAATTTTGTGTGTAAAAGCCTTTAGTTTAAAAAGGAGATCATTATCTGCCATTTGCATGGTTTGTGATAGCATTTCTGCATCAGAAGCATAAAGTTCGCTCTTTTGGTTTCCTAGGAGATGACTTGCATTTGCATATTTCTGAACTAGCTCATGGATATATAGATAAAAATTGTACTAGCTTGTCCATTTGATTGTCTGTTGATACATTTAGATTGTTTATTCGTAGACTCCAAAGGAATTTGTCAACTGTAGGTAATATATCAAACAGGAGATCTTGTGATTAGCAATGACCATTGTTGTTTTCACTGCAACTGCTGTTATTCTTTACCAGGTGTTCACAAATACTGGGATGAGCAAACATTATATTCATCAGATGGCATTGCATGTGCATGGTCATGCCAAAACTCTTCCTGATGATTTATCACGAGAATTTCCTGGGTATGCCTGCCTTCTTGGAAATACATTAGAGATTGCTGTGGTTGCTTTCTCTCAACCAAACAGCTCCTTTGATATGGTAAGGACTGGTTGTGTCCTTTTTCTGGATTATGTTCTGTACTTCTTGTTGATGACGTTCTTTGCCATTGATTAATGTGCATGTTGCTGACTTCATCCTTCCCATTTTAATGGTTTTTGGATTATGAATTTTCCATTGATTAGTGAATCTTGAGTAAGCAAGGTGGTGGAAGTTTTGCTTGTTGCTTGCTTCATGCTTCCCATTTTGAAGAAGGATAAAGTTTTAGGATTCCCATTACAAAATCGTGAAAATAACTTCCAGTACTGGATCTTTCCTTGCATCAGTCTTTTGCTTAAAATTATAAACAGAAGACTTGATATTTCTTCGGAAATTGGAAGGCTTGAGTAGTTTTGCAGTATGAAGAATTAGGTTCTATAAAAATATCTACTTATAGTCAAGGTTCGAAATCTAGAGTTTCGGACAGGTTTCAGCCAAAGCGGAAACCGAGATTTTGGCCAAAATTGCCAAAAACTGCCTGAAAATTTGGGCTGAAACCACTGAAACCTGGCCGAAACCATTTTTTTCCCCAAAATTTCTGACAAACCAGGTTTTGTCTGAGGGTCCACCGCGATGTCCGAAACTTCCGAAATTTCAGCTGAGTTGGCCGAGATTTAGAACCATGCGTATAGTAGAGTGTTGTTGGGATAAGGTTTTGGATGTTGTTGTTGTTGTTTGTTGTTGCTTATAGTAGAGTTTAGACATCCTGAATGCATGCGTTTCGGTAGTATTGTCAATGGATTCTTGAGTATGATAGGCTTGTGGTTCTGGTACGAAAAAATAGCCCCAAGCTGGGCTTATGCATGGATTTCCTGTACTTTTGTACCATAGGACAACAATTACTGGATTCTAATGCCCAAGCCTGTTTTTAACTACCTGTTTTGGTGACCCTAGATCAAAATCCCAATACTTTTAAAGCTGGCTTCGGCCTACAGTTTGCCATGCAGGGCAGGCCTGGCATTATCTCCTTTGTTAGTGGCTGTAGTGTCTCTGAGATATTCATACAAATATGGATATAGGTCTTAATACTTCTATTTTAATTTTTTATTTTTCCAAAGTTCATGTTTTCTTGCCACGTGGAAGTCTTGGATGGGCATTGGTGGGTCCGTGTGATAAGAGGATTAACACCCATTTCACTCGTCAAATTTCATCGTTGAAACAAGCATGGGAAATGCTTCACAAGTGAGTTTATTTTATTTTATTTTTTAAATTGCAAGAATACCATTTCCCTGGTATTTCAGTAATTTCATGACTTTGAACTCTTTTTAGGGCTCTTCTGCTACTCGCTTTGGGATGGAACTTTACTAGTGAGATGGATGTGGATTCCTCTTTTACTTGGATCCTCTCTTGTTTGCTGATGCGCAAGGTGACAGATTTCAATTGTCATAAACTGGTCGTTCTGAATATCATGACCCTTGTTTAACTTAGCCTGTCAGTAGTGTTAAGTATTCATTAGAATCCGGTAATTGTTAAGCGTCCTTAGTCTCCTCTAATTGTTGTATGAACTAATGTAGAATGATTAATATACATGATCATTGGCGATTTTGGTTGGTCCTTGTCCAAAAGTTTTTTTATTTTGGTTGAGATCCTATGATCATATTTATTATCTTGTTTAATGATGCAGGCTGTAGACTTTGCGGTGGTTTCCGCATTTATGTTGGAGGCGTTGCCCCCAATTAAGTCACCAAACAGAGAAAATAAGGGAGGTATGCCTTTCCATTGCCTACCTTAGTACTTCGTATTTTCCATTGCCTACCTTAGTACTTCATATTTTCTATATTTGTATTTTCCCCCCTTTTATTTGTGATTTCCTTGTAGGAATTGAATTATTTGGAATCTTGACATTTGTTTACTCGATCTCTACCTTTCAAATTTCAATTGGATGTAGAGTAGTTGAGTCGTGCAGATCTCTTTACTTGTATACTTCGAAACTGATTCATTGAGGTGTATTTATGCTTATTCCTGTGCTTCAGATTCATCTTCGGGTATTGATGAAATGGCTATTGATGAGGAATGTATTGTAGAGGGTATTAATGTGGATTTGAAACAGCAGATTATCAATGCAATTGATTCACGCCTCCTTCAGCAATTGGTATGCCACCTTGGCATGTGCCATAGCAGCCTCTATAGTAACATTTTAACACAAAGTTCGCCTGCTAAATATCTACTCCCATGCCATCCCTCCCCCCCCCCCCCCCCCAAAAAAAAAAAAAAAAGTTCACTTGCCAAAGTCCAATGCAAGAGAGATTTTGAATCTCTGGTTGCAGTTTTAAATTCTTTTCTTTTCAACTGATTTTGTTCTTTCTAATAATATTAACAGGTTAATGTATTATCCAGAGGTACCTCACTTAGCAGATCACCTAAAAATGGGCCAGAAAATAAGGTGGTGGAAGCAGTTGGGGCCATTTGTGCTTTCCTGCATGTTACGTTCAGTAGGTTACCTCTTGAGCGGATTATGACTGTATTAGCATACAGAACTGAGCTTGTTCCTATGCTTTGGAACTTCATGAAGTGGTGCCATGAGGATCAACAATGGCCATCTTTGTCTGGCCAGACAGATCATCTATCGGGAGAGGGCCCTGGTTGGCTTTTACCTTTAGCTGTCTTTTGTCCTGTATATAAGTAAGCCCACTAGTTCTCTTTGTTCATTTACTTTAGTAAATTTTGTTTTCTCTCAAATGATACAAAGTTTTTCACATCCTGTCATCTTATCTGGAGTTGTATACTCTATACTGTGAGATACAAAATTATCTTTAACCTTATGTAGTGTTCAGATGTGATACATCTCATCTTATCTGGTTTAAACTTTCTGCTGCATCAGGCATATGCTTATGATAGTTGATAATGAGGAATTCTATGACCAGGAGAAACCACTGTCTTTAAAAGACATCAGAGGCCTGATTGTTATTTTGAAACAGGTAAGCCGATGCTATTGGATTTGTAGTATTTTGGTTCAACATTCTTGGAAAAGAATATTTGCTGTTGCCAAACACGAGTAGAAGATTCTAAATGTGTCTGAATTTGTGGCTGTCAATTTATTAGAAAGGGGAAAAAAAATAAAAAAAAAAATCAGTTTCATGGTAATTTGAGGTCTGCATTACTAACAGATAAAGCTAGAACTGATTGGGTATTTTACAGCTATCTGAAATGATGAGTAGTGGTTATATCTTTGTGTGTCTTCATATTGGTTTGCATTGCTGGGTGGTCAGGAAATGATTGCTTCGTGCGTAATCTGTAGGTGACCTGGTGTTTTTGGAAAGGAGGATCAATTAAGTATTGGAAGACACAGTAGGATCCAAGTAGTTGGTGTCTCAAAGTGTTAGTTACCCTTTATCCTGTCCATTTTCTAGAGTTGGTTCTTCTTGCTGGTATTTCAGTCATTCCTCATATACCCACTACCTGTTCAACAAAATACAATTCTGGTCCTCCTTTTTCGATCTTACATCATCCTGCAGCAAAGGAGATGGAACATTCTTGGGCAGGACCCAGGGTACGTCAGGAGGAGTTACACAATGGTACCACACTTCTGTCACAACTCAGCAACAAATCACGAGGTGTCTGAGTGATTCCCTGTGACCGAATTCAGTCATACAAACTTGAGAAGATATGAAATGAATTCTAATCTATGTGGCTAATTGCAAGCTACCTCTGAACTTGATTTGTGCATTTATATTGGGAAGGGGGCTGGGAATTTCCAAATTACTATACAAGGTTACCTGCCTGGGACTTTATTTTCATGTTAGAGGCACGATATTGTATTATACTGGCCCTTAGTTCACTTGGTTCTGATGTAATTGTGATCTCCTTTCTACAGGCCTTGTGGCAGCTCCTTTGGGTAATTCCTATGAAGTCTCCTAATGCAGTGAAATCTTCCACCACCCATTCAACCATCAGGAGGAACTCTGTTGATTTCATTCAACAGAGGGTCAGCATTGTAACTTCTGAGCTTTTGGCACAGGTACATAAGCAGTACAAGGTGTTCCCTTCCTATTTTTTTGCTCCCCCTCTCCTATTAATTTCAACCTTCTTGACTGAGAAAATTCATATTCTTCTCTTAACAACTCTGAAGAAGCACAAAAAAAAAAAAAAAAAAAAAAAAAAAAGAAGGAAAAATCTTGTTTACTGACATGGTTGTATATAAATGGTGTGTGCTGCTATTCCAATTTTCTGTTTAATGTTGTGCATAGTTGTAAAATTGTTATTATGTGGACTTGAGTACTTTCGTTATTGCTTAAAAGCAGAGTGACTAGTTTGTTTAATTATTAGTTGGACGTCTTAGCTTGACTTGCTTCTCATGCCTGACCATAGTTCGAAAACTCGGGTTTTGGTCTCGTTCGGCCTGACCAAAATGATTGCTGAAATGGTGCATTTTTGCCTTGAGTTTTGGTTGGCCATTTCGGGGGGCAAACGGCTTAAATGACTGTAATCTTCAGCCAAAATGACTGAAATTTCGCTGAAACAGTGCATTTTTGTCTACAATGTAGACATGACTGAAATTTCAATGAAACATGATATTTCGACCGAAACAGTGTCAGTTCTGGGTTTTGCCTCTTTTTTTCGCCTCGGCTATGTCGAAATTAGCGAAATTTCGCCAAGATTTCAAACTATGCGCCTGACAAATATGTATTTACCTTTTCTCCATTCTATATAATCTATGTTTCTATTTCAGTTACAAGATTGGAATAATAGGCGGCAGTTTACTTCCCCAAGTGTCTTCCATGGCCAAGCTCAGGAAGCTGTGGATGAGGTTTTCATTTCTCAGGTAAACCAGATTTGGACATGCATATTTTGGGCTCTGAGTGCCAACTTGATGTAGACTGCACATTTATAATTTTTTCCCCCTCTACCAGGCTCTTACTGAAAATACCAGAGCATATGACATACTGAGACAAGCTCCTTTCTTGGTGCCATTTACAAGCAGGGTTAAAATATTCACCGTGAGAATTTGACTGAACATTGTTTTTGGCTTTCAATTTCTGCCTTCATGCCCTGTTAATGAAAAATAATATTGAGCATGAGCATGTACATGCAAGACAAGTCTCCCAAGTTTGTTTTCTGACACTTGTTTCACTGATAAATTAATCTTCAATCTATCTGCAGTCACAGTTAGCTGCCGCAAGGCAAAGAAATGGACCTCAAGATGCTTTTACCCAACATAGATTCAGAATAAGGCGGGATCGAATTTTTGAAGATGCTTTTAATCAGTTGAGTGCATTAACTGAGGAGGATCTTCGGGGAGCGGTATGGTTGTACATTTCTTGTAAATACCAATGGGATTTTCCCCCCTTCTCATTTGCAGTTTGAAAGAACTTCCCCCTCTTTGAGCAGTACTCTTGCATGGGACATTATGTATCACTTTGTAATTCTATTAATGACGGAGTATAATTCTTCTTCTTCTTTTTCTTTTTTCTTTTCTTTTATTTATTTATTTATTTTTATTTCAGATCCGAGTAACATTTGTCAATGAATTTGGAGTTGAAGAGGCTGGAATTGATGGTGGTGGGATATTCAAAGATTTCATGGAGAATATCACTCACGCAGCTTTTGATATGCAGTATGGGCTATTTAAGGTTGTAACGAATGCTTATTTTTTGTGTGTGTTGAATGGAGGTCCTTGAAAGTTGAAATTTGCAACAACTTTTTTTTAAGTAGACATGGACCTCTGTTTCTGCCCCTTTTTTCCCCCTTGGGGTCAGGGTTTTTTTTGAGGGAGGGGGGGGGGGTTGGCTCTATATCTTACCTTTTTAGATGATAAAAACTCTGAAACTATTAGCTGGACACTTTTTACTTAGAATTAATTGGTAATGTCTATGGAGAATCTTTCTTTGACACTCTTAACCCTGGTGTGAAACGATTCACCGTTTGCATTTGCAATATCTCTTCGTTATTTACATCCAGACCTAGTGATCCTTACCCAACCCTACGTTTTCAAATATCAAAATAGGAGCCTTACCTATGTCCATCACATCAATTCTAAACACAACATGCCTTATTGGAATCATATCTTTGCCGTACCAAGTAGCTCTTGACATCTTACCCCCTTGGATACAATATGGTCAGCATAATTCAGTCTAATCACACAATAGAGATCAGTTTGAACGGACATGACATTTTTTTATGTATAAGGGACAAGACATTATATCTTTGCCTTTGGAAGTAATTGGTGTTGGCAAAAATAGTGTTCCATTCTTACTTTGGCCTGCTGAAATGTGATTAAAAAAATCAAAATGTTTTATGGACGGTATTGTCCATAGAATATCTGAGTTTCCCACCTAGTTGTGCCATGTGAATTGGTGATGTGGAAATTTGGACCATCAGAGATCTAGATAATGGTCTGAAATGGCCACTTGCCACATTCCATAGTTCATTTGATCGTATACCCTCCCATTTATTGTCATGCACCTTCTTGTAGTCTAAGCTTTGTCATGCACCCTCTTTGTGGTCCTAGAGTTCTAAAAGCCTTTTTTTTTTTTTTTGCCATTTGCCCAACTCCAATTGAGTTGAAACTTGACATGTGATCAGGGGACGTTTGGGTCTACCTATCTACAAAATTTCGGCCCTCATGAGACCTATGTTATGGTTAAATATGTGCCTTATTGAGATATTTTTATGCAGCTACGACATCATTTCCCCCTTGTCTCCAGAGGTCCACCATTGAGATAATATTGGAGGAATTACAACAACTTCTATCATGATTTTATCCCCAAAGATCTAGGACCAATCATCAGGATAGATACTAGGATAATTACCTACCATCTTTAACATGCTTTTTCCTGTAATTCATCATACATCAGCTGCTTTCTTTTTTTGGTGAATAAATAATTCATTATTGAAGAAAAAGAGAAAAGAGGGAATATATAGGCCCCGAGGGGAAAAGAAAAGAGAAAATAGTCTAGGCCAATTAGACGGCCAAACAAAACCAACTAAGTTTTTTTTTGGGGGGGAGGGAGAAAGGATGGAACCCTAGGACACAACAATGAACTTGTTCCTCGGGGAATCTCTAACAGGGCATGGGAGGGGGAAGCATGATGAGCTTAGAACTAACATCTAAATAGATGGCTTTGCAATTCTTGTCGAAAGACAGATTCTGTTCCATCCAAATGTAGTTGATGGCGGTGCAGAAGGCGAGCTTGCCTACAGTGTCATAGATACATGATCCAACAAAAGTCATGTCAATCCAAATCCAATAACTGGTGTCCTTTTATACTATTACTACTACATTTGCTGTCATAATTATTTTACTTCTAGAGAAACACATATGAAATATGAGGTTTCATACCTAAAGTTGTCGATTGATTTGGTGGAGATGTCAGTTGTTTTGTTGCTTACCATAATCCTGTATTTCCTTTGGGCCTTAATGTTGTCACTCTTCTAGTTAACTGGGTTTCTTCCTTTCTGCATTCACTTGGATTGTCATATTTAAAAACTTAAAACCTCACATATGTGATGATGGCTGTGGTTAGATAATGCATCACCATACTTGTTCATATCCATATTGTTCATGTCCATACATTGGTTTTAATTTTTGCCTTCTCTCTCTAGATAGCTAGATAGGTTGGTCTATAGCTATGTGTTTGTGTCTCTATTTTATGCTATTTAATTTTTCTCTGAGTTTTCTGTTTTTAACATGATTAGTTAATTTTCAGGAAACAGCTGACCACCTTCTATACCCTAACCCTGGCTCAGGATTGATACATGATCAACATCTCCAATTTTTCCATTTTCTTGGTAGCATTCTGGGAAAGGTATGATATGTTCATGATTCCAGTTTGTTTTTCATTTAGGATGGTGGAACAGGATTCATTTGGGGGTTGCCAAATGGATATGACTCTGATGGTAATAGTTTGTTTTCTTTAATAGGAATTACTAAAACTATTAGAGAACGCTGATTTGTGCTACTGGGGTGTTAAGCTGTTTGAACAACTAATGCTATGCATACTTTACTACTGCAAATAATGTCATTTCATGCATATACCCTTCAATATTTAAATGCAATGGACATGTATCTTTAAGCTTCAGCTCCTCTTAGGGTGTCTGGTTGTGTTTGTTTTGCTCACAACTCCACACCCTCTAGGTTTAAGCTAGATCCAAGAGATTTTATTGTATATTCCTTGGATACTCGGCCTCTTAGAAGGGTTATAAGTGTTACCACCCTCCTTTCAGCTGACTCCTTGTTACGATGGATGTCACTTTCCATGAATTTGAGTATTACTTTCATTCATTTCTTTAGGGAGAGTATTGTGGCCGAGATTCCTTTTAGTACTTTAGTTATTGTCACCGTTCGTATCGAGGGGGAGAGGATAGAAGCATATCGCATTGAGAGGTGAAAGTGTTGACATTTCAATACTGGAATGGACCAAACCGGACTTGCTTACTTATTCGTATCGACAGTCTCAACAGCCCGCCATATTCAGTACCGTTTACGATGATAATGGTACTGAATATATTGACAGCATCTTTCGCCAATATCTAACATCATGTGTTTGCACCTTGGAACAAACTGGACTTGCTTACTTATTGCTGTTAGGAAAGGAGTAAGGGCTTGCACTCAACATCCTATTTCTAACTTTTTTTCCTATGGGTCCTTGTCCTTGTACTATCATTCCTTTGTTTCTTCTCTATCCTCTGTTTCTATTCCACAAGGTTGGAAGGGAGCTATCTATGATCCTAATTTGGAGGAAGCTATCAATGATTAGAAGCATAGTTTTTAAGGCGCTGGTAAGGCAACGCCTTAGCAACGCCTTGGCGTTGATGCGGTCTAGAGATGGTAAGGCAGTGCTCTGCCTTATGTGAAATGGCGCCTTATGGGTTTTTTTTTTTCAAACACATTTTAAAATTACTTGATGATGATTCCAAATATAGATTTTTTATTGGTAGGTGTATGGTTTTGTTAACACTTGAGATGTATGGGATCAACTTTACTACATAAAAAATAACCAAAACAAACAAAACAAAAACACGATTCACAAACAGGGTTTGGATTTTGTCAAGGGTTTTAAGAAAGGGCTTTGAGAAGGAATCAAGGAACAAGGAAGAACCACTGATCCAGACGACCATTTTGCTCCGGCAGGGTGAGCTTCATTCTTTTTTGACGGGAGTAGAAATATAGTGGATGACCTTAGGACTTAGGCACTCATTTTGGCATCATAGAGGTAAGTATAATAAATACTTGTATTTTTTATGTCTTCTTTTCCTTATATTTATAATTTTGTTTCATAATTATGTATTTATATTATATGTTAATATGTTATGATGATTAATGATTAATGATTGATGATTGATGATTGATAATTGATGAAGATGAACTTAGATTATTCACTTTATTGATTTGTTTTTTTGATGAATATCTTACATTGGTATGAATATGAAGCTTTAATATTTATTTAACATATGAGTAATAGGATTCAACTAGGATTTGAGCCAAACAGATTGGTTTTATAAAAAAATTACACAGGAACGCTTTAGTCGATAAGGCGACGCTTTATGCCCGCCTTATCGCTAAGGCGCTCTGAAAGACCCTCAAACGCCTCCGTCGCCTTACCGTCTTAAAAACTATGATCAGAAGTGAAAGGAAGATATGATTGAAGAAATGCAGGCCTTAGGGAAAAATGACACTTGGGAACTTAGTCCTCTTTCAATAAGAAAAAGAGTAGTAGGATGTAAATTGGTATTCACCATAAAGTGAAAGGCAGATGGCAATATTGAATGGTATGAAACTAGGTTGGTTGTAAAAGGCTTTACCCAAACCTATGGTATCGACATTCATGATACATTTGCTTTAATAACCAAGATGAATTTGATTTGATCACTTCTATCATGTGCTACAAAACTTGGTTGGGGTTTCCAACAATTGGATGTCAAGAAGACTGAGATCTTGAAGAGGAAGTGTATGTGGATCTTAGTTGTCACAGCGCCAAGGTGTACCAAAGCGTTGAAGGGTTGCCTAAGCGCTTAGGTGACAAGGCACCCGCCTTAAGGTGAACAAGCCGACTAAGGGTTACTTTTTATTTTTACTATTGTCTAACATTATTTAGTATGCTACATATGCCTTATATCATAAAAAATCAACATTGAGCCAAATCAAATCATCAAAGATCAACATTAAGTCACATTAAGTCGCAAGAAATCAACATTTAGAAAAAATGCTCTTGTTCTATAATAAGTTTTACTGGTTAAATTATTTTGTTTTTACATAAGACTTTATATATATATATATATATATTTTTTTTTTTTTGTAGAAACCGGTCTATGTATTTAGGCGCGATCGAGACTTTTTATATTAGGTGTAGCTTAAAACCATCTTTCCAAAAGTCTAAGATTACTTAAATCCGAGTTGTAATGTCGAAGTTATGTTCCGGTCAAAACTTTTTTTAAAGTGCGTGAATGTTGTTAAAATCGCCTGAATGAAAATAATTTTAAAGACATCAAAACAAAAAATTATTTTACCGGACTTTTGGTTTTATCATTTACCATGATATGATTTATAAAATATTCAGAATTGAAAAAAAAACCTAGCATTTGAAAGTTGAAAATCTCCCCTACAACAAAAAAAATCCAGTTATTGTTCTTGGACTGGGGATTTGACTTTTTATCTTTTTGGAATTTGATTTTTAAACTAATTTTATTAGATTCAAATAGGGGGCATTTGTTTATCTATGAATAATTTCTTAAGTAAATGAGATGACAAATATAAAAACATTTACTTAAATATTTGGCATATAGAAGTGCCAAAATTAAAGGCGACAACCTCCTAGGGCCCAGGAAAACCGCTTGGAAAGAGGATTTTATTCTCCAATCTAGACATAGTACATCAAATTCTGAGATATTAGAAACCCACTCCTAGAAGGAATTTATTCTCCAATCATGGCAATCTGAAGTTGGAGCCTTTCACATATGATGATTGGGCAGACCACCGTAGATGATCGACAATCTACCTCTAGATACTGTACAATCATATGAGGAAATCTGGTTATCTGGAAAAGCAAGAAGTAGCCAATGGGTGTCTAGATCAAGCGTAGAAATAGAATATTGAGCAATGGCTCAAGGTGTATGCGAACTTATATGGCTTAGAATCTTACTTAATGATATGAGGGTGGCATCTAGAGGACCTACGAGACTCTACTGTGATGACAAGGCAGCAATAAAAAAAATAAATAAATAAAAGAGCAACCCAGTGCATGAGGCTCCTGCTATTACAGGGTCTGGGAGGGGCAAGTGTATGCAACCTTACCCCTTGCTTCGCAGAAGAGAATGTTTCCAAGTTTTGAACCTATGACCAACATGTTGCAATAGTGCAACTTAACCATTGTGCCACAGACTCGCCCACTTGCCCAGTTCAACATGATAGACATACACTTCATTAAGGAAAAGCTTGAACAAGGCACAAATTGTATTCCGTTTGTCGCATTTGCGAATCAATTAGTTGGTGTTTTTAAAAAGGATTTATTACTTTAACTTGTAAGGTCATTCATCCTATTATATGAAAATTGGGCATGAGGTATATCTATGCACCAACTTGAGGGGGAATGTTAAGGATATGATAAGTATGCCACCTTGTATATGTGTATACTTGTATTCCCTTTTGTATTTGTTACATTGATGTATACATTGATGTTGCCCTTCCCTAGCAGTTTGAGATTTTAGGTGAAATTGTAGCTAACATGGTATCAAAGTAGGGAGGTCAAGTGTTCAACTCATGGAAGTGCATCAGAAGATTTTCCCTGACTTTTCTTCTTCCATAGTGCCGCGCAAAGAAAATACCACGCGAGCTCCACGTGGAAGGACCTTGGGATCTTGGCCTACACGTGCAGGGGAGTGTTGATGTATACATTGATGCTGCTCTTCGATAATTGTTTGAGCTTTAGGTGAAGCGGTAGCAAACAGTAACAACAGTTACCCTTTGTACTACATTTCTACGTTATAAATAAAGAGTGGCCTCCGGCATATGAGACAAGTGAAGTCATTCCCTAATCTTCTCTTCTCAACTTAGGCTTCTAAATTGAAGTTGAAAGTTGGACATAAACTAGCCAAGATGGCTAGATCTACTAGGAAACTAAAGCTGGAACTTCTAAAAATAAAACGAATCGATGATTCTATTTGGTACCCACAACATATACCCATTAAGAAGACCCTTACAGTGAAAGCCCAAACATTTATTACCAATCTAAGTCCCAAATTAACTAAAAAAGAACCTTATTCTTTTGCATTTTGACAGCACCAATTTCCCCCATGTGGTAAAAAACTTATTGAGTTTGATGTAACTACGTAACATTAGTTTTTTAGCATAATTTTCAACCCGCAATGAAATTTTTAGTTTGAAGGAACAAATAAGAAAATAAGCTCGATCTCATCAGGAAGAGGCTTCAGCTCTAGAAAGGGAAGCTCCTATCCTTTGCGGATCGGCTTGAGCTCATCAGATCAGTTCTCTAAGCTTCCTACATTTATTGGTCGGGTATATATGGGCTTCCGGAATCCATTATTGCCAAGCTTGAGTCCATCTTTGTAGCTTTCTTATGGAAAGGAAGTGTGTGCTCCAGATTCCTCCGCCCCATCAGCTGGGCTGCTGTCTGTCTCCCGAAATGTGAGGGAGGTTTGGGGTTAAGAAGAATCAAGGATGTCAACCTTGCAGGTATTATCAAGCTTGCCTGGAGAGTTATCACTAAGCAGAAAAGCATATGGGTTGATTGGGTGTACTCAAACCTTCTCAGAAAAGACTCTTTCTGGACAGTGAAAACTCATGTGGATGCTTCTTGGGTTTGGCAGATGATCTTGGACACCCGGCTCTCTATCTTCTCAGCTATCTCAACCAAAATTGGAGATGGAGCCTCCACTCTTCTCTGGTGTGATCCCTGGCACCCCAAAGGAATCCTCCATCACACCATTTCTTCCAAAAACATCTATATTTCTGGCTTATCCAAGCATGCTCTTGTGGCAGATATAATCTCTTTAGGGAGTTGGTCCTCGCCAAGCCATTCTATGGCCCAACTTGCTGACATCTGGAACTCCCTACCTCCTATTCAAGCATCCCAGAGTCATAGAAAGGATACTATCATTTGGTTGCCAGGTGCTTCAAAGATCTTCTCCTCTAGATCTGCTTGGGATTTTGTCAGGACTTACAGACCTATCACTCCCTGGCATAGGCTCAATTGGTTCCCGCATCACATCCCCTGCTAGAGTTTCACGGCCTGGAGAGGATTCAACAACGCCTTGCCCACAAAATCATTCCTCATCCATAGAGGTATCCCTGTTGACCCTATGTGTATCTTACGTGGAAATGAGCCGAAAGATATTGAGCATCTATTTTTCACCTGTCCTGTCTCCAACTCCATCTGGAAAGGTGTTCTCTCCAAATGTTGGCCAGCAATCAGAAGGATCCTTCCTCTCCAAAGGGAGTGGATCTAGATGGATATGACTTTTCAGGGGAAATCAATATGTGACCTTGTGGGAAAGCTCGCCTTCTGCGCTACCATCAATCAGATTTGGATGGAAAGAAACCATAGGAAATGGACTTCCAATTCTCGCTCTTTGGATAAGATTTGGGGCTCCATCTCTTTTGATGTCAAGGCAAAAATATCTCAGGTCTCTACCTCGTGTATCCCCTCCCCTAGAAATTGTCATATTGTAAACTCTTGGGAGCTGCCTAGCTCCATCATCAGGACTGGCTCTCAACTATGAGTTCTGTCTTCTCTTCTCCTTCCCCCCCACCCTTTGTTCTTGGGGTTGTAATTGTTATCTCCTGGTAATGAATTTATTTATTCACCCAAAAAAAAAGAAGAAAATAAGCAACGGTTGGTCCCCTCTTGTCATATAAGTGATGAGGATTCACAAACTTGATGAGCTCTTCAACAGTTTGAGCAAGATCAACAGCTTTATGTAAATCATACTTCGATTCTCTTCTCAATTTTTTGTTTGTGAAATCAACAACATCGTCTTTCTAGTAGAATTCTTTCTTTGTTGATCCTTCCCCTTAGAATAGTGTTGTACAGTGTTTATTTGGACCTTTTGTTGATTTTCATCAAACTCGGTCCCGTCGTCCAGTTTGCTTTGTCGCTGGTCAACCGCTGGTATAGGGACCCCTCTTGGGCCCTCTTTGCACTATCACACCATATATTGGTGTGGTATTGTGCTGAATTCGTTCATCCTAGAGAGTTACCAGTTATGTAGCTCTTGGTGACGATGTAGTTATTGGAGAACTTGATGTTGCGAAGGCTTATGAGGAATCGTTTGATGAACTCGGAGTCACAATATCACGACAAAAGTCACTTGTGTCTGATACTGGAGATTTTTAGTTTTCCAAACAATCTTCATTCATTGGCTCATCCTTGTCTTCACTTTTATGCATTTAACACTATTAGGCACTATTCTCAATGAAATATCCAATCAGTGGCTCCTGTTTGATGATTTTTTTTTCCTTTGACAATGCCAGGTTGAGCTACGCTTGCTCTCTAAAATTGTTGTTTTATTGCTTTTGGTAATCCCTGACTCGAGAATTGAACCTTTTAGCTGGATTATTACCTGATTGATAGATCTTTGTCTTGTTATGTTGTTTACTCTCTCTCTCTCTCTCTCTCTCTTTTATTTTTTTATTTTTTATTTTTTTTTAAGTATGAGAAAGTGTTATTCTGGAAAAGTTACTGAAGTTAATTGTCTTCATGCATGTAAAATCTATGTATGCAATTCTTTTTTTGGAACATAATTCTTTTATATTTTTGTTCTTGTAGGCCATGTTTGAAGGTATTCTTGTTGATATTCCATTTGCGACGTTCTTCTTGAGCAAACTAAAACAAAAGTAAGGTTCTTTTGCCTCGGTATGTGTTATAAATTAATGTAGTGTATTTCTGTGTATATACATCGAGTTTTAAGGTTCGAGGTCTCGGTTTCGCCCAGTCAAAAAATTGAGACATGGTGAAATGTCAGCGAAACCATGTATTTTTGGATAGGACAACTCTGGAAAACTTAGGGATGGGTTTCGGTGGCTATATGGCCAAATTAGCGGAAATTTGTCAACTAAGCCTATTTTTGGCCTTCTAAACACAATGGTTCATTTGATTTTTAAAAATCATACTCTAAATGGTACTTTGACTACGCGACTTCGAGCATGGCCAGCTCCCATAGTGTGACAGGCTGTGTGTACAAGGCCCAGGAATGAATTCACCGCCGTATGGCTGACTAGCGATTACTAGCGATTCCGGCTTCATGCAGGTGAGCCCTAGGTTGGTAATCTATGGTGTAGGTCTATCTTATGCAATCCCACACAATTTTTGGTACTTTAATACTTTTAGAAATTAGAACACATAATTCAAGTAAAAGCGTAAAACAACTTAAATACGCATAAGGTATTAAAAGACATCAAAAGGTGTCAATCTTCAATCTCCAAGTGTCGAAATAGATAATCTCCTCTATAGATGTGAGATTTGGCAAGAATAACAAAGTCTCGTGGGGTTTTTCTTCACAGTAGGGTAAGACAGGCAAGAAAGACGAGATCTAGCGATAAAGGAGAGAAATCTCATCGAAATAGGGTTTAAAACATCAAATGACTTTGCTCGAGTTGAGTCGAAATTGGGAAATGAACTGAAATCTTGGTAAGAAATCGAGATTTCGAGTGAGATGTTGTCGTTTTCCAGTATCGCCTATGGTCTCGACTCGTCAAAGCCAAAAAATACATTTTAGTGAGATCTTGGCGCTGAGACCTTGAACTATCTTGAGTAGCCCGTAAATTATGAAAATATTGGCTTCCTTTTTATGGATAAAATATATATGAAAAGGTTTAAACTAAAGTTACATTTGTTGGATGGATAAAATCTAATCAAGCTTGCTGTTGTTCAAGCATGCATACTAGATGCGCAGGAAGTACAGGATTGTGCTAAGAAAAATGTGAAAGGAAACCAAAACATCTTAAAGGCACTATGTTTGGAGCCTTTTATTTTCTCCTTACATTTTCAATGTTATACCCTTGGAACTTATTTTCTTCTTTATCAAGGGTTTCCTTCGACGCCTGTTTTCTGATATGAGCGTCTGAGGTTTCTCCCTTTCCGAATCTTCCGATTGGTTGGGGGGCGGAGGGGGGGGGGGCTATTTTAGACATTATACTGTTCAGGATGAACAGTGAAATGTGATGGGGTGTGCAAAAGTGATCCACATATTGGCATTGTGGGAATCTTTTCCCCGAACTTTATATATTCTTTCCTTCTTTTTTCCAACCTCTTATAGACTCTCAGACCACTCAGACTTTTAATTCCTGGGCACAAATAACCTAGTCCTAGGACATAATAATTCTTGTGTTAGAATTCATGGGGGTAAGGGTATTATGGTTAGTTTGTGATATAAGTTTGTTTTTTTATTTCCCTAGGTTTTCATATTTTAGTGTGAGGGTATTGATGTAATCTTAACATGGTATTGACAAGTTAGTAAATATAGGGGAGAGAAATTGATTCTTTCCTTTTTCCTCTCTCCTCTCAACTTTATTTCCTTCTCTTTCTTTGAATTTGGTATTAGAGCGGTTTGAGAGTCAACCAACAACTTGTCTCCTCATTATGCCTATAGATTTTTGGAACTCTAGAGTAGAGGGCTCCAACAGAAGCTGCACCATGTAAGAAGATTTGTTTAGGCGTTCACCATCTTCAAGGCCTTGCCTAGGCGGGCATCTTGGATGCCTTGGTTGTCTTGTTGGTTTCACCTTGCGTTCAGGTACCCTCCAATGCTTTGGGTTGCTTAGACAGCATGACTACTATGGTTCACCATTGAGTCATTAACTAGAAGGCATATTGATGAAGATCTGAAGTTGTGAAAGCAAGTTTATGAGCTAGGTAAAACAGGGGTACCGTCAGCCATGTAGTTCCTGCTCCCTTTCTCTCTCCTCATGGATCAGTTGAAGTTGGGCCCAAGCTCATTGGGATCCCCCCAGGGTCCTATTTCAAGCCTCACATTATCTTTAATGCTTATGCCTTCAATAAAGGCCAATTGATTTTCATTGATTAACCCATCCATCACTGTCTTGAGTCTATTAGCAAGGATCTTGGCAGTGAACTTGTAAATGAGATTGCATGAGGCAATAGGTCTGAATTCAGAGATATAACTAGCTCATTGAACCTTAGGAATGAGGAAAACTAAGGTATGGTTATTCTCCTTAATTTGGTTACGAAAAAGCTCCTCACAGCCTGGACCAGGTCATGCTTCACAATATCTGAAGCTGCATTAAAAAACTCCATGCTAAAGCCATCTGGACCAGAAGATTTGGGGTCTGTTTGATTTTGTTTCTAGAAACGGTTTTTCGTTTTTCTGTGCTAAAAAACGGAATAACACCCCAAAAACTGTTTGATTTTTCTGTTTCATTTCACTTGTTTTTCGAAATAGAGATAGAAATAGAAATTTATGCCTATTTATGTGTCTAGAAACAGGAATGGAGAAACAAATTAGACTTATTTTTCTGTTTTTAGAAACAAGTTGGAGGGACAAACAATGTGAAAAAACCCGATACTTCACTCGACCTACCCCAACCCCAACCCATAGTTGAAACTTCTCGCTATCCAAAAGCGGCGACTCCAACCTAGTGCGAAGCTCACAGTTCCGGACTGCCTTCATCCTTCTAAAGCTCATCTCCACAAAGCATACCTGCAACTCCAACGTCGTGCCTTCACTCGTGAGCTGCAAACCTGCAATGTCATGCCTTCACCCGTGTCTTGAACCCGACTACATTGTTGAAAACGTTTCGGGAAACAGAAAAATCAAACACCTTTTTGCAATTCCAAAAATCTTTTCTTAGCATAGAAACGGAAAAAAAACAGCAGAAACAAAATCAAATGGGCCCTTATTAACCTTAGTAGCTTTGATGGCAAGAAGGATTTGCTCTTCAGTGGGAATGGCCGTTAAGGCTTTTAATCTACTTCAGTCAAAAACTTATTTAATGGACCCTGAGGGGTGTGGTTCCTGATGGGGAGATAGGGAGGGCTAAACAGACCCTCGAAGAATTGAACAATCTCCACCTTGATGTCTTCAACTCTCCTAATTTCATTGCCATTCCTGTCGGTAAGCTTGGAAATATTTAGCCTGGCTTCCAAAGATCTATGGAAGAACCCAGTCACCCATTTGATTCTGGCCTTTTGTCTCAAGAAGCTTTCTTCTTGTTTTAGAAAATCACTGAGTTTCCTAGAGAGGGTCTTTTCCTCTTCTCCTAGGGAAGCATTAGAGGAATCATCATGCAAGTGCGACATCAATCTTAAAATCTGTTTCAGTTAAAGTTTTTCGTCGCAGATTCTATATAACCTGGCTACTCTTAACCTTTTGATTTTATAGCATTCGTATATTTAACCTTCCCTTTAAAGCTGCCAATCAAAATTGTAACATCAGTAGACAACTTGCACGGCAGCTCCTTCTTCAGTTGGCCAATTAACTCATCATATGCATTGAGATACATGCTCAAGTGGTTTGAAGTCTTCCATCTTTGTGAAGGTCCTACATTACTTCATTATTAGCATGTTGGTCTGGCTTGATTTATTTTTAGGGAGAGGGTTGGGCATGCCACCGCTTTCCACAAGCTGGCGACTGTGCCCAATGGGGAGGGTGGGATGGAGAGGGCAGTGGGGTCATTTCAGAAAGGTGGGGGGGGGGGGAGACAGACATGCTGGGACAGTGCCGGCGTGCACAGCCTGTTCCCTTATTTTTATTTTTCCTTGTCTGTTAACAAGCCCATGCATGACAAGATTGTCTTCTATGAATTTTCTCTCTAATACTGCCATACTGGTAAAACTATTAATTTGTTGTGCAGGTACAACTATTTGAATGACTTGCCTTCATTAGATCCAGAGCTATACCGTCACCTCATTTTCTTAAAGGTGATTTTCTCAGATTTTATTATCTATTTCTTCGTCTTCTGGATCATTTTGAAATTTAAGTCCTGCAAATATAGATCTCCTTCTGAATTTTTTACAGCATTTGAAAATTTATTTTTTGCAATATAATTTTTAGTCATTAAATAAGGAAATTACGCACTTTGTACATAATGGTTATTATTGAATAATATAGATCCTTGTTAGTCTGCTTGGTTAGGAGGGGAAAAAAAATCTATGTTAATGCCTACATAGCAATTATTTTAAATGTTTGGCTCCCTTAATTTTGCGCCTGCATGTTGTACCATAGTATGTGAAGGCATATCAGTTTTTGGAGCAAGGACATATGAAAAACTTGTTGGTACTAGGAAAGAAATTAAGTTTCATTGGACAGCTTGTTTCTGTGTCAAGACTCAAGAGCAAGGACATGAAAAACTTGTTGGCACTGGGAAAGAAATTAAGTTCCATTGGACCTTTGGCTTGTTTCTGCGTCAAGATGTAGGCTTGCTAATCAGTAACACTTTGATTAAAGCTTCATTATATTTTAATATCCAGTATTCAAGATTGAACCATATTCAGATTTTAGGGGAAAGAAGAGATCTATATTCACTTGTTCAATTGAATTGAATGAGTAAAAAATATAAGTTACTTGTAGCATTTGTCTTCCACATGAACGCACCAACTGCCATGATGAGAAATTTTGAGATTGCAATTCTTTCCAATGTTACTGATTCTAAAGGAAAAACTGTCATTATTATGTTGATCTAATGCACCAACTTATTCTTTACACTTCAACAAAAAAGAGAAAAAGAACTTGTGTTCTATGCTTGAATAAAAGTCCAGTGTAGAGCACCCAATGAATGCCAAAGGTGCACAAGCAATTCTGCTAGGCCCCATCAGGCCTCAAGTAACCCTATGGAGATGGGGCATCAATTAACCCAGCTCCGAGGGGTTCTTGAAGCACTTTTCTAGTTTTCTTACACTTCCAGATGAACCAAGGTGTCATCCGGAACACAAGGTTCAAAATATTGGGTTTTGACCCTTGGGGAGACCGAAATTTCAATTGATATCTAGGAAACTAGGGAAATTTTCTCGGTTTGGTGAAAACTTTGGTTTTGACCCCCAAAATGTATTTTTTTTTACCTATTTTTTTGTGTACGTCCTATTTTAGACATTTCTAACCTATTCACATAATTAGTTTCATGGGAAAAACACCTAAAGTCATATTTGTGGTGTTGACCAAAGTTTTTTAATGTACGTTGAGTCATTGATTGAAACTATACTACATAAATACATATATAAGTTACTAACTAAAAATGTGAAATACATTATTAAAAATTTAAAACAAACAAAACATAATGTAAAAGATCCAAAATAAATAATAATATTACATAATTGTGAGTTATCTCTAAATTCTCAAACAGTCAATAATAAACAGTCAACACTCAACACTCAACACTCAACACTCAACACTCAACACTTAACACTTAACACTCAACACTCAACACTCAATTCCAAATAGAGTGTCTAGGCGGTTCCAGTCCACGACTTGTGTACCACTGTAGATGTCGTAGCTGCTCCTTTGAATGCACCACATATGAGTCCCATGACATGTTTTGGACACAATTGTTTTGAAACTATAGAGTGACAGAGGCTAACGCTCCCGAAATTGCCTCTTTGATTGCCCCAATTTACACTCACCACTCCAATGCCCCCCTCTGGTGCTTATGGGATCCTTCCAAAATTCAAGTTTCGGTGCTGTCTTCTTCTTCCCAGCTCCTTCATGTTTGACTCCAAGGAACTACAACTTTTCACTACTATTTATGCCTCTAACTACGCTTCTGAGAGATCTTTAGGCAAACCTTCAACCTCATTGGGAACCCTTCCCTTGGACCTTGGCTGGTGATTTTAATGTCGTTCTCTTTGGTCACGAAAATTGGGAGATCACCTTGACAATGCCTCAATGTATGCGTTTAATAATTTCCTTGACAACATTGGCATAAATGACTTAAGATGGACTGGGCTAAAATTCACCTAGAATAATAGAAGTGGTGATTCTAGAATTTCATGCAAGCTTAATAGGGTCATGGTTATTGATGCCTGGCTTTCCTCCTTCCCCTCCTCACATGCTGTCTTTCATGCGCTTGGCATCTCAGACCACAACCCCAATGTTGTTCATGTCCATCTCTACTTCTCATTCAGTCTGAAGCCATTCAAATTATTTGATATGTGATCCTCTCATGCTGAATTCCTTAGCATTGTTAAAGAGGCCTGGGCCAAGCCGATTCAAGCAAAGTTTCCCCCCTTATCTCCTTTGCCCTCAAGCTCCGGAATGTGAAGAGTGCTCTAAAATCTTGGACTTTTGAAGTTTTGGGAACATCTCTTCCTGGGTCTCAGATTGCATGGTAAAGCTATTTGATATCCAGTTGAGACTCCAATTTAATGTCCATAATGCCTCCTTGGTTGGAGAAGAGAAATCCATCTCCAATGACCTCAAATTATTTGTCTTCCTAGAGGAGAGATTCTTAAAGTAGAAGTCCAAAGTTAAATGGTTGGAGCTAGGTGACTCCAACTCTAGATATTTTCACTAGTCTATGAAAGCTAAATGGAATGCAAACTCCATCACCATGCTTTTGGCTAGATATGCCCCTCCCCCCTCTCTAAAGTCAAAGAAATCAAGGTGAGGCAGTTGACTACTTTATGGAGATTTTCAAGCCTACTTCCACTACCTCTCCGATAGCTATCCATGATGATTTGCTTAATAAATTCGTCCCTAGCTCCCTTCATGGTCCCCCCCCCCTCCCCTCCCCTCCCCTCCCCTCCCCTTTGAGGAAGAATTCGGTCTGTTGTCCACTCTTGTAAGGCTTATGAAGCTCCTAGCTCTGATGGTTTAATATGGGACTCTTCTTCTTTTCCTAGGACATCATCAAAGTTGACCTTATCAAGGCTCTACAGAATTTGTCTTCACCCTAGATGTATTAAAGAGGTCCATCACGTTTTCCTCTATCCCCAAGAAAGTAGGCGATTCATTAATGGTGGACTTCAGGCCTCTCTCCCTTTGCGACTTGGTTTATAAGTTCATTGTCAAAATCCTTGCAAATGGGCTTAAGCTGGTGGTTGACCCCCTTGGCAATATTAATCAATCTGCGTTCGTATAAAATTGTTCTTTGTTACCAACTTGTTACTGGCTTTGAGAGAAAGAACCAACTTCTCAGTGCCCTCATGAAGATTGACATCCACAAATCCTTCGACTCTTTGAGATGGGACTTGATTGTACTCTCCCCCCCCCCCCCCCCGCCCCCACCCCCACCCCCACCCCCACCCCAACCATAGTTGTCTTGTTGCACTGTATGCTGGCTTATATTTTTTGCTCTTAGTTTTGCCAAATACCATTTAAGTAAATGATTTTATATTTTGTTATTTCATTTACTTAAGATATTATTCATAAATAAGCAAATACCCCCTATTTGAATCCAATAAAAATAGTTTAAAAATCAAATTCCAAAAGGATAAAAAGTTAACCCCCGGTCCAAGAATAAAAATTGGATTTTTTGTTGTAGGGCGATTTTCAACTTTCAAATGCTAAAGTTTTTCTCAATTCTGAAAATTTTATAAATCTTATCATAGTAGAACATTGCTAAAAACCAAAAGTCCAGTAAAATAATCTTTTGTTTTGATGTAAATAAAATATTTCCATTTAGGCAATTTAACAGCATTCGCACACTTTAAAATAAGTTTGACCGGAACATTACTTTGTCATAACAACCTAGATTTAAATAATCTTAGACTTGTTGGAAAGCTAGTTTTGTGTTATACCTAATATATAAAGTCTCATCTAAAAATAAATCATTTGACCAATAAAAAATATTATAAAATAAGAGCATTTCTCTAAATATCAATAAGTCATGTTGATTTTTTATGACTTAATGTGGGTGTGACTGTATTGATTTTTATGACTTGATGTTGTTTAATGTTGATTGGTTTTTTATGTCATAGGGTATATATTATAACATACAAAATAACTTTTGAAAATAGGGGAAATAAAAAATAACCCATGGGCGATTTGATCGCCATGGCAACGCTATAGTGGGCGATTCACCGCCAAATCGATTAGCCACCCCTTCACCGCCTTGGGTTGCCATGACGCCGTGACAACTATGACCCCAACCTTTGTCAACTGGATCTACCACTGGCTCTCTTCAGCCCAATTCTTGGTGCTTATCAATAGTAGCCCTGTCGGCTACTTTGCCCCATCTGTAGGCATTTGTAAGGGTTGCCACTACTTTCCTACATCTTCACTTTAGCCATTGAAGTCCTTTCCAGAAGCATCCAATAAAAAATGAACCAGTAGCTCATTGCTCCTAAAGCCACCTCCCCTCCGTTGATGACCTCATGATCTTCTCTAAAGCTGCCTCCCCTTCGTCGAGGCTGTTATGGCTTGCTTTCGCTGCTTTGAAGGCATGTCAGGTCTTCATCTCAATGATCAAAAATCCCTCTTGTTCTTAGCTGTTGTATCTGAGGTTGATAAGATCAGCTTGAACTTCGAAGGACAAAACAAGGTTTCTTAAGGCCGTCTGCTAGTCAAGTATCTGTGCCTGCCTTTGATTCTCTTTAAGCTTTCTGCTTATTATTCTTCTCCAATATTGGATCTTATGCGCAAGAGACTCCAACTATGAAAAGTCAAGCACCTCTCCTATGTTGGTTGGCTTGAATCGGTCAAATCTGTGCTCTAGTCCTCATACATTTATTAGTTGGGTATATTTGGACTCCCCCATTCTTCCATCAAGAAGCTTGAGTCCATGATGTATGTGCCTTCCTTTGGAAAGGCTCTAACACTACCAACTTACTCCACCCCATCAATTGAGCTTCGGTTTGCCTTTGCAAAGATGAGGGGAGCCTTGGTTTGAGAAGAATAATATGTGTTAACATTTAAGGTATCCTCAAGCTGATTTGGAAGCTGGCTACCAAGAAGAAAAGCATTTGGGTTGACTGGTTCTATTCTAGAGTCCTCCATAATGACTCCATTTGGACTACCCCCACTTCTTCAGATGCCTCCTGAGTTTGGAGAACATAGTTTTTAAGGCGATAAGGCGACGGAGGCGTTTGAAGGTCTTTCGGAGCGCCTTAGTGATAAGGCGGGCATAAAGCGTCGCCTTATCAACTAAAGCGTTCCTGTGTAATTTTTTTATAAAACCAATCTATTTGGCTCAAATCCTAGTTGAATCCTATTACTCATATGTTAAATAAATATTAAAGGTTCATATTCATACCAATGTAAGATATTCATCAAGAAAACAAATCAATAAAGTGAATAAACTAAGTTCATCTTCATCAATCATCAATCATCAATCATCAATCATCAATCATCAATATTCAATCATCAATCATCAATCATCATAACATATT
>NW_024870456.1:0-4774 GCF_013358625.1 Macadamia integrifolia | reverse complement strand
GTGGTTCTTCCTTGTTCCTTGATTCATTCTCAAAGCCCTTTCTTAAAACCCTTGACAAAATCCAAACCCTGTTTGTGAATCGTGTTTTTGTTTTGTTTGTTTTGGTTATTTTTTGTGGAGTAAAGCTGATCCCATACATCTCAAGTGTTAACAAAACCATACACCTACCAATAAAAAATCTATATTTGGAATCTTCATCAAGTAATTTTAAAATGTGTTTTAAAAAAAAAAAATCCCATAAGACGCCACTTCACATAAGGCGGAGCACTGCCTTACCATCTCCAGACCGCATCAGCGTCTTAAAAACTATGATGGGTCTTCCTCCCCTCTTTTGGAAGTGATGGCCTTTTTCTGTATGAATCAAAGTTCAAATTTCAATTGTGATAATTAAACAAAAGGGGAAAAAGATCACTGCCAAGCTGCGTGCGTGCTGCACCAGAGTGGGATCAAGTGAGAGGAGGGGCCAGGGCATCGGTCACGGGGAGCAAGGTGGTCATTTCTCCCTCCCTGTGAGAGGGTGTGAGGCTAAATAACACACATCCTTCACCCTTAAATAAAATAGTAATATTAAGAGTAGTAATAATGACGATGAATTTCCTTGTTTGGTGGTTGAAGAAAGGAAGTCCAACAGCTATTTTATGTCATGTGGAAGTTTGAGTTGGTAATTCTGATTGTTGAATGGATGATGTATCCTTTGGATTATCCACCTGTGGAATTTAGGAATTCATCTCAACCATATAGTTTACGCATGCACTAAACTTTTCAAGCTCTTTTTCATGACTTTTATTCTGCCATGTGGCAAATTGTGTTTGGTAGAAGCTTACAACAGGTGATGTTGGCAATGTGTTTACATTTTTCAGTCCGACCAAACTGAGACATGGTAGATTTTACTGCCTCATAGGCATGGTTTAAATTATCTCCGATACAATACGATACCTTAAATTTAGCCAATCAATATGGTGACTGATACCGATAATTTAATTTTTTATCTTTATCGTATCTAAGCGTATCTCCGATACGATACGATACCCTCCGATACATATCTTAAATTTAGCCAACTGATACAACGACCAATACCGATACTTTAATCCTTGCTTGTAGGAATGGCGTTGTTGATTATTGGTTCAGGAAACTCACTCATCATCATAATTATCATCTTATAATAATAAGTTCATAAAGTAACAATGAAAAAGGGAAACTTGTTTCTTAGACCATGGTCTATGATCTCTCTATGAAATGTTATAGACAAGTTTCTATGAATTGAATCTCTTATAGTTCCTGTTAATTTTAAATTTTAATTAATTTGGGTTATAATTTTTTAGGTTTTAGTTGTTTTATACTGGTGCAGCATGGGTTGAGTAAGTTTTAAATAAGCCGTTCAAATAATTATTTATAACTTTAGACTTACATTTTAACCAAATCGGGTTATTTTTATTTTTTTATTTAAATTGAAATTTGACAAGATTTTAATTTTTAAATTTAAATGTTTCTAAATTTTTAGTGTCCTCCATAAAATAAATGGATGTTTTCATTCCGGAGAATTATTTAGATGACCCAACTTTAGATTATTTTCAGTGAAACTTATTGACTATAGCTTTGATAATTATTGTTGGTCACATTTCTAAATTCTTGATCCCCTGAACTAAACTAGGCCTGCAAAAATACTTCTTGTTGAAGTAATTTAGTCTCATGAATTCATGTTCCTTGAATGAATAAAATTTCTGGGAAAATCTATTAATATTTAAAACTAAATGTACTTTGAATTGGAAAAGCAACGTATGGGAGACTTTGGACCATGACATGGTTTGGAGATTGTTTTTTCCCCCTACCCTTTAATATTATTCAGTAGAATTGTTATTGCCTGAATTAGTTGGTATAAGGTTTAATGTTTATATTCTTTATATGTCTGTGGTGAATTTTTGTTGCTATCTAGCATTTTTAGATGAGGATTGATTATTGATGTAAACACAGTCTTTAAATTAAAAGAGAAAAGTAATGGAGTGTGGTCAAACATTAGATTGTTCATCAAGGAGTTGGGGTTTTTTTTTATTTTTTGGCCGGTCTTTTTCTTATATATTAGAAATTAAATTCAGCCAGAGCATCATATAAAGGCAAGCATCCAGCCTCTATTCTAAAGGGAAGCCTAGTTAAGGAGATTAGTCAAAGGTGCAGCTTGACCCGAAAAGCCTTGGATGAACCTACGATAGTAGTTTACCAGGCCAAGAAAAGATCTTAACTCATATACCTTTGATGGGGGATCCCATTCCTCTATGGCCTTCACCTTCTCATTGTCCATGCAAACGGTCCCTCCCTTGATCCGATGTCCAAGGAACAATTTTTTCAGACAGGTAGCCTGATCTACGACCAACCTGCTCCTTCATCATTGGCTTGTTGGAGTGGCGGGGAATCTGGTACTGGCAATCCTGGAGGAGATATGAGAGAAGTAGGAGAGGAGAGGGTAGGGGTTGAATTCGACTATTCCCTTATTAGCTTGGGCTATCTCTTCTTGGCAAGCGAAGGGTCCAAAGGACTATCTTTCTTCTAACCCAGCTCCGAAAATGTTTGACTCTATAGTATAGGGGCGCTCCTACGACTGCTACTGAACTGACTAGCTAAGCTACCTATGATGCTATTGTCTCTGTTGCTGGTGCTGGTGCTGGTGCTGGTGATGAAGGCAGTGGTGGATAAGCTGGGACGAGAAGGCGTGTTACTAATGGAAGTCTTAGAATTCATATAGTTGTCATATCATATTTAAAGAAAATGTATGTTGAGAAAATAATCTCAACAACCTAAAATATGCTGTTAGGAGGTCTTGTTGTTTGTCAGTTGTTACGATAGTTAAGTTGTTTATTCTCCTGTGGCAAAGTGGATTGGGATGATGTCATGGAATGCAGGATTGCTTTCAACCGCATTATATTTAAAAATGCTGCGCGATAGCCTTAATGCGAGTACGGGCAGGCAGCTTTGAGTTGCAATATCCTTTGCCGTATCCGATATCCCTAACTATAGGATAGGAAGACAGGTGATTCTAGCGTTTCATCACCGACTCATTCGTATGGAGGTCGGTTATAGACTGGTGAGATTCGATCTTTTGAGCTAATCATAGAGCACCCTTGCTTCTTTGGTCGTAGATCAGCTAGCGCTCAGGAGTTTCTTCTTTGCTTGGTATAGCGAAGAAATAGAATCAGAGTGCTATTTACATGTACATATACAAGAATTTACATGTAAATTCTTTTAGAAAATAACACCTCTTCTTATTTGAATAATTTGACGTTGAACCCAGCGAAGCGATGAAACAAGCAATGGCCCCATTAGCCATTAATAGTAAGTATAGATGCCCCTACTCGAGTAAGGCGTGCCGTTGACTCATTCTCTTAGATCTGGATATGATCTCTCTATTGTAAAACAGGCTTAGTTTATGTCAAGAAGTAATAGGTCATAGTTGAATTCTGCTGTTCTTTTTTTTTTTTTTTTCTCAATCTTCAATGTTCTTGTGACTTGATGATTGCTGTGGAAAATTAGTTAATCCTTGTTAACTGCAGTCACTACTTTATTATTCAGTAGAACTGTTAGTACCTGAAGCAGTTGGTATAAGGTTTAATATTTATGTTCTATATGTGTGATGAATTTTTTTTGCTATCTATCATTTTTAAATAAAGATTAATTATCGATGTAAACAGTCTTTAAGTTAAAAGAGAAAAGTAATGGAGCGTGGGAAACATTAGAAAGTTCATCAAGGAGTTGTGTTTTTTTTTTTTTTTTGCCAGTCTTTTCCTTATATATTATAAATTAAAAGACGTTGATTCATTCTCTTAGATCTGGATATGATCTCTCTATTACAAAATATGCTTAGTTTATGTCAAGAAGTAATAGGTCATAGTTGAATTCTGCTTTTTTTTTTGACTGGATGATTGCAGTAATAGTTGTCAAGGCGTCGTGTTGGCGTCCATGCAGTTTTCCTGGGGCCTAGGCGACTGTCGCCTTATTCCACTGCATGTCGCCTTATATCTTGGCACTTATTTATGCCAAATATCATTTAAGTAAATGCTTTTAGATTTTATTCATAAATAAGCAAATATCATCCCTATTTGAATCCAATAAAAATAGTTTAAAAATAAAATTCAAAAAGGATAAAAGTCAAAACCCCCAAATCCAAGAACAAAAACTGGAATTTTGGTTGTACGAGCGATTTTCAATTTTAAAATGCTGGGGGTTTTCTCAATTCTGAAAATTTTATAAATCTTATCATGGTAAAACATTGCTAAAAACCAAAAGTCTGGTAACATAATCTGTTGTTTTGATGTCCATAAGATTATTTTCAGTCAAACGATTTTAACAGCATTTGCACACTTTAAAATAAGTTTGACCAGAGCATATATTTGTCATTACAACTCAGATTTAAGTAATCTTAGACTTGTTGGAAAGTTGGTTTTGTGCTATACCTAATACAAAGTCTCATGTGAAAAATAAAATCATTTGACCAGGCAAACTTATTATAGAATAAGAGCATTTCTCTAAATGCTGATTTTTTATGAATTGATGTGGCTTAATGTTGATTTTTGATGACTTGGTGTGGCTTAATATTGATTTTTTATGATACAAGGTATATACAACATACTAAATAATGTTAGAAAAGAGGGAAAATAAAAAATAACACTTTCACTTTGTTCGCCTTAAGGCTAGCGTCTTGCCACCTAAGCGCTTAGGCAGCCTTGAACGCCTTGGTTCCCCTTTTCGCCATGACAACTATGACTGCAATAGAAAGTTAGTTAAT
>NW_024870455.1:298939-369408 GCF_013358625.1 Macadamia integrifolia | reverse complement strand
AACAGATTCAACCCGACTCTTCCTAGTATGGCATTATACGCTGATGTAATGCTCACTACCAGGAAGTTGATCATCACCGTCGCCTGGCGATCTCCGGTGCCAGCTCGAACCGGCAGCTCTATCGACCCTTCCACCTTCACCGGGGTGCCAGAGAATCCTTGCAGCGGGTGTTCGACCTTCTTTAACTTTCCTTCGTCGAGGCCCATCTTCCGGAAAGCTTCGAGGAACAGGATATCAGCTGAGCTGCCGTTATCCATTAAGATCCTCTTCACTTTGCAATCTCCTATAGTCATGGCGATGACCAAGGCATCGTCATGCGGGGTCTGTACCCCTTCCAGATCATCGTCTGAGAAGGAGATGACCGTCCCCGTCTTCGCCTTCTTGTTCGACCATTCTGCCACATGTACGCTCCTCGCGTAGGCCTTCGCCTTCCTGGCAGAGACCGAACTCTCTCCTGCGGCCGGGCCTCCACAGATGGTTGCTATAACTCTTGTTGGGCTCTTGTTCTCCTCTCGAGGCCGGCGTTCATCTTCCTCTGGTGTCTGATTCCTCCGCCGTTCTTGATTTCCTCTGCGGGCGAGCCCCCCTCTCTCATACCGACCTCCACCCTCTCTCCGACGGTTATCTCTCCGGCCATTGCCTTCTGGAGCCAGCTCTTTCTCCCGATCTACAAATCTGCCTAAGTATCCCCTTCTGATCATTCCTTCTATCTCCCCCTTGAGATGCCAACAGTCTTCGGTGTCATGGCCGTGGTCTCTGTGGAAGTGGCAGTATCTATCCACATTGCGTCTTTCTGGATGTCGCCCCATCTTTCCTGGCCACTTCATGGCCCTGGCATCTGGAGAATCTTTTATCTGCATTAACACCTCTGTTCGCCTTCGGTTAAGGGGTGCATACCTCTCAAACTTCCTCGGTGGACTGGGGGCCCGACTGCGCTCGGACTTTCGTCTTTTTCCTTCTTCGATGGATTTATCATCAACCCTTAAGGGCCTCTTCCTCGCCGCCTTCCTTTCGACTTCTTCATATGCCTGGAGGGTTTCTTCCATCTGGATGTACTTATCGCATCGCGCCCTCAGCTCGGTCAGATCTCTAGGCGTATGCTTCGCCAGGGACCTCTTCAATTCCTTGTCCTTGACGCCACCTAGCAGGGCCGTGAACTCCTCCTTCGGGTCTAGGCCCCTGATTGTGATCTTTTCTTGTTGGAATCGCTTCATGTAATTCCGCAGCGATCCCCCTTCTTGCTGTTTGACGTTGGTTAGGTTCAACGTAGTCTTCTGGAGGGGCTGGCTACTAGAGAACCCCTTCACGAAGAAGTAGCTCAGGTCGCTGAAGCTGTGGATCGACTTCGTCGGTAGTCGGTTATACCACAGCCTCGCCGCCCCCCTGAACGTCAATGGGAGGGCCCGACACAATATTTTCCGAGACGCGATGGAATTGCATGGCGACCTTAAAGCCTTCCAAGTGATCGACGGGGTCCCCCGACCCGTCATAGGTGTCGTACTTGGGCAGGCAGAAACCGACCGGGAGCGGGTCCCTCATAACCTCGTCAGCTAAGGCCGTATCATTGGTGAGGTCGGGCTCGCGATTCCCTGTCTGGTTTTCTGCCACCTTTCTGATCTCGTCCTTCAGGTCTAAGATCATCCTCTTTAATCCCGAGTCCTCGGATCTCTGCCTGTCTCCTTGGTGCTGATCCCCATGCGGGTCTCTGGCGGCGCGTCGCGTCCTACTTCGGGGCGCTGGACTCTCCCTTGCTCGGTTTCAAGGATCGCGGCCGGCCCTCGTCGATCCCGTACTGCTTTGGTCTTCTTCTCGAACCCTCTCGAACTGGACGTGGGTTCCTGGGGGTGCTCCGCCGGTCTTATGGGAGACAGCTTTGGAGACCTCTCTCATAGTCTCGGCCATCCGGTTATATTTGTTCTGGAGGTCTTTAAACTGCTGCCTTGTCACGTACTCCTGGGCCGCGGGAGGCTGATGGTCGCTGCCCTCCCGTACTGAATATCCAGCCGACCGCTGGTACCTGACGGACACTTCCCAGTCGTCATGACCCCTTTCTCGTCCAGTCTCCGCCGAGGGAGGAAGCTCCCCTGAAGGTTCTTCCCCCATGTCTACGTTGGACGTCGCTCTCGTCCTTCTTCGGTTGTAGGTTCTTCCCACCATTACCGTCGTTCCCACAGACGGCGCCAATCTGTTGCTGCCAAAAAACCCCGTTGGTCCAACCTACACAAACACAGACGATGGAGGCCCGGAACTGTCCGGGGTTAGTCCTCCGACGCTCAAGTCAGGGTCGGCCGCACAGTTCAATAAGGGAGTAATGGTGAGGGTATTAGAGCTTACCTTCCCCTTTCTTCCGTGCCTTCTTATATAGCTCTTTGGCCTTAGGGTTTTTTCCCCCTTCGGCCTTCTTAGAGTCCTACTCGAATACGTCCAACCTTCTGGGGGGGAATATTCCCCTCATGCAGACGACGTGATCCCGCATGATTCTGCGGGCGTGCCTCGGTGATTGCGCGTGTTCGAGTGTGAGTGGTCTCTTGGAACCTTCGTCTGGCGGAGGACACGTGTCTCAGAGGCGACACGTGTCATGGCCCCCACCGAGAGGTTATTTTGGCTATATCAAGTATTTTCTACTTTCTTCGATGCAACCTGACCTTTGAGAACCAAAGATAAATGTGAAGCAATATCTGAAGAAGAGCACAGTTTTTTTTTTTTTTTTTTTTCTTCGATACAAGAAGAGCACAGTTTGGATTTGGGGATTAGATACGTCAATTTTTAGAAGAGTATTTTGGTATTTAAAAATAAATATACCAATTGATGTTAGTATTTTAGGTATATTTCGTAACAGTGACTGACGGCAGGAGATGTGAGCATAATTTGATATTATACAGGGATGTCTTTCTAATTGTGGCATTCTTTAGAGGTGGCGTTGTAAATTACCCTATTTTAATTTAAAAAAGTGCCTTGCGAGCTGCGTTATTCTCCATCGTTGTCAGAAAACTTATCCCGTCTCACAGTCGAGATAACTTTGGGTTATTTCCCTGATCTAGCATACAGTCCTCTCTCTCTCTCTCTGTGCAACAGTCCCACCATCAAGCACCGGAGCAAAGAGACTACAACCCACCTGTCGTGCACCTCCCTGGGTCCATCGCCATTCTTGCTGGGGGGAAAAGATGTGGTGATGGAACCAATCAAACCTCCGAATCAAAGATCCGTTTTGGGTTTTTTCTCCAATATCACACAAATATAGATATCCCCTTTACATAGACTCATAAACACACTGATTGGGCATTGCACAACGTTGACACCAAAGAAAGAAATACATGATAGAGGGTGGGAGAGAGACACCACTGATAGCGCCTGAGAGAGAGAGGGTAGTACCTAGATCATCTCCCTTCGTCTCTGTCGCTAATCTCACAGCTCGCTTCATCCAATCAATTGCTCATCCAACTACTTCACCTTCTTCCTCATATTTCTTCTTCTTTGGTTGCCTCTAGTCTCCTCCTCCAACCTCTTCTCTCCCCTATTAGTCATTACCCCGACAATAGTAGACCTGTCAATGGAGGAGACAGTAGGGTTTGGAATAGCAACAACACTTGTTGTGTTGTCTACAGTTGATACCTGAATCAACAGATGTATGCACAATAGCAACAGTTGATCACATTTTTTTAAACTTGGGTGTTGAGTATTTTGGTGTAGCTGTACAGTTCAAAGCGCGTCTTTTTTCTTCTTTTTTTTCCCTCCTTACCAAGAGTATGAATTTCATTTTTTTTCTCTTGCTTTCTTTTCATTTATATTATTTTATTATCTTTTCTCTTTTAGATATTCTTTTATTTTCTTTTATTGGCTACCAAATGTAGCCTAAGGCTGCGTTTGGTAGTTATTTAGTTCCAAAAACGGCATTTCGTGTCAAAAACAAAAATTTCAATTTATGTGTCAAAATGCCATTAATAAAAAAAAAATGGTGTTTGATAAAGTTGTTTCAGGAACAATTACATTAGTTGTTCACTTTTTTATATTTAAAATGGAATCGAAATGATAGAACAAAGTTTTGTTGTTATTTCTGATATGCTCCAGGCAGGCCTTCTTTTGTTCTGGGCCTGCTAAGCTATCAATATAATCAAAAATATTTGAGTTTGGTGATGCACGGAGCATCCGGACAGATTTGGGAACACAGTCTTCACAGCTAAGACCAATAGTACAAGAATCACAATTACAAGCTTGAAAATTCTCATTATTGGTAGAACTGGAAGAATATTGTTCAGAGGCTTGAATTTGATTTAGTTTGTAATTTTCATCTTCAGAAGAGGATGAAAAAGTTTCTTGGAAAAGAGCAAGGATTTGTGTTTTATCTTGTTCAGATATTTGTAAAGAATTAACTTTGTTTGAGACTCTACAAAATTTGGCGATATGGCCAGGTTTGCCACATCGAAAACATTCCTGGGAAGATCTGTCAAGTCTTGGATTTTTAAAATTTTTAGGCGCCCTAAAAGGCTTTTTGTATTTGTTATGTTTTGATTTTGGAGGAGTTTTTTGGTAAAACTCAGGGGTTGTAAAATGGTCTGTGTGACACATATTTTTTGGACTTGTGAAAATTTTTATAATATTTGCGAGAAGATTTGTGTTTAGGTTTTGATGGAGGTCTGAGAGGTGGAAACCCGAATTGTTCACAAAAACCTCATAATTCACGTTTGTAAAATTTGTTTTCCTTATGGATTTGCTTCTTGAGCCTAATATCAGTGCAAAGAGCTAAGCCCTCTTCATGAATTAGGCTAATGATTTGGCCATGTGACATTTGATCATAGGGAATGATCCCATCATTTTCTTTCCTAAGGCATTGTTTGATTTTTTCAGAAAACAAAGTCGGCAATCCTGTAAGGAATTTTTCTTTCCAATAGGGAAGGTTTGCATCAGGTCTGGTTAAAACTTTAGTTAAGAAAGTGTCTTTGTACCATTTGAAATCATGTAACTTTTTACATCTAAGGTTTGATAATTGTTCAGATGTTCTATCTTTGAGACGAGAAGAGTTTCCTAAGAAGTAATTTGCAATACTGAAAATAAGGATATTGATAGCATTTTCTATAGGAATACCTTCATCATCAAGAAGGGGAACCCCTTCAGGTGTAATTTGTACAGCCATTAAAATTTCAGTTTTCTGGACATCAGTCAAGACATAATCCCACCAACCTTTGAGTTGGCCAGTAAAGCCAGAAACAAGCAAGGTAGCCACAGCACTATCAGGTGTATTCTTAATACGATATGCATTGCTAACCATGGTCATTTCTTGGAGTTTGTTCATGAGATTATGTTTAGACAGACCATCTATATTCCATTCATAGATGATTCCACTTTGGTAGGAAGCCTGAGGAGCATTTCCTCTAGTTTCAATTTGGAGGTCAGGGAAGACCGGATTTTGGTTTGAACTTTGACCAATTTGATTAATTTGGGGAAAGTTGTTTTCTTCAGAACTCGAGGAGGAGTCCGAAGAACATCCTATAATGGTGCGAACACCTCTATTGTTTGATTCAGCCGAAGGTTCAGCCGAATGCTTGTTTTGAATAGGTGTTTGTAGATTATCTGTTTCTAAATGTTCTTCTGCATCATTTATAATAGTAAGACGTTGATTAATTTGATCTAAAACAAAGGATTTGTTAAGAGCAAGTTGTTGTTTTTTGGGAATATTGTATGGTTTGAACAAAGGAACAGTAGTTGGAACCGGAGCCGGTGTCATAGACGAAGAGGCTATCGGTTTAGGTTGGATAAGGTTTTCAACTCTAGATAGTTGATTACCTATGGTTTAAAGATTTAAGTTTGTAAAATTTAATTGTTCAATTTGTCTTCTATTAGGATCATCCTTGTCTGCAACCTTAAATGGAGAAGCAGCTATTTCATTATTTTTGTAGTTATGTTTAATGCTTTCCACTGGGGGATGGATAGCAGTTGTAGTTGGACCACCGTAAAGGGTCCAGGATTTGTGAGAAGTGGTTTGTGTACATACCTGATTATGCCAAGGGTAGGAGATATTATTATCTTAGGCATAGATATCAAAATATGTAAAGAAGAAAACCTTTGTTTTAAGATTTGTCATAAAATTATACCAATTTGTTCGAATTTGAGCTTGTTGTTCTAAATTATAGGTTGATAAAAACCATTCACGTTTTTTTTTGTTTTTGGGTGACTCAAAATCATTTCGAAGTAATGGTTTGTCTATTTGATAATCTGTTTCTATTTGAATCATATGAACTCCGGGACTCTGTACCATATGCGTCGAAATAGTTTTTCGATGCATATACCGCGTCGAAAAACTTAAAAATAAAACGATTATTCAAAAGAAAAGAAATCTGCAAAGAAATAAACCGAATCCACCACCACCATGGCTCTGATACCACATTACATGATCGAGATTTGCTAAAATCCAGGGAATCAGTTTATTTCTTTGCATATTTCTTTTCTTTTGAGTAATCGTTTTATTTTTAAGTTTTTCAACGTGGTATATGCCTTTGGACTCTTGGGAGGAGTGGTAGAAGAGTGTAAGACCACGTTTGTGCCCAAGTTATGTTGGAAATACCATCCTAAAACTTAGATCTAGGTGGTTACCCCTTGCTTAAGAATTCTCAAATTATGAATCGTTTACCCCGCTCCATGTCGATGAGATCGGCAGGTGAGGCAAGCACAAGTTCTAATGTGCTTGATTATGATGAACAAATCACAATAATTAACCGACGACTTCAAAGTTGGGATATGCCCAAAATTTCAAGAAATGATCTCTATGATCGAGACTGGTTCGGACTCGAAACAGTCAAGACCGTAGAGCAAACTATTAATTTTACCCCTCAAACACAAGAGATTCAACTCTTTGACCCAATCACTTTATAAGAATTATACAAAGACCGCAAATATAATTATGTCCATATTGGATTAGTCCAAGTGGCCATCAAACCCCTTCACCGAGAAGGACTTAACACTTCTATGTTGTTAGTCATTTGTGACTAAAGATTCCTTGAGTTCAATGATTCCCTTATGGGAGCCATTGAAACTAGTATTTGTTATGGACCCGTCCATTTCAATGTTTACCCAAATATGTCCATAGCCCTTGAAGACCCAAATATTTTACATTCACTCAAATTAAACCTCAAAACTCACGGTTACAAATTGATGTATGGAACCATTCCAATCTCCATCATCCATCGCATAAAATACAAAGCTATGAAATCTGTCCAACCCCGTGCCAAACGAACATCTTCAAAAGGGCAAACCCTTTACCTTGAGACTGATTGTATTCAAGGACAAGTTGTTTACCCAAAACTTTACCGTTGGGAATAAATTATTTTCCCTGAGGAATGGCAGCTGCAAACGACTACAATTCCCCCTAAATTTCTAACACCAGTATCCGATCTATTTCCCAAGACTTGGACGGATTAGTTTCCATTCGGTTTAACCGACAAGCTCCCCCTCCTGTTTACCAAAGTTCAAGAAGGTCATGCTCTGATGCATCTACTTCTTCCGACTTAGGTAAATGGATTAACCAAAATAGGACCCCGACTCCTGTCTCAAACCTTACTGGTGTTCAGCACAGTCAAAATATTGTCTATGGAACATATGAGACTACATCTACTATTCCTGATACAACCCCTTCTGAGGCCCCTGATCATAGGTCTCCTACTCAATCTGAGGTTGAACCACCTCCTGGTGATCCAAAGAGTTCTGCCAAAATACAACACCCCAACCTCACCAACCTGATCTTCTCCAGTTCTTTCTCCACTGCCGTTTAGCATGGATATTGTTATGGGAATATCAAATATATGATTACCAGGTAAATGACTAGATTGCTCCAGTCCTCTGCCGGTCTTTCAATGTCAAATGGTGGGAAAACTGTGACGTCTCCAAATGTGAACGAACGACGTTAATCAAAAGCCTCACAGGTCTTCAACCTGTTCCAACAATCCAAAGCACCTCCAAGTCAAGCATCAAAAGTGAGATGGAAGCCCTTTGTGCCCGACTAGCCGAACTCGGATCCGACCCAGACAATGAAGACAATGAAGGCTCCAGTGATGGTGCCTATAGTCTCAAATCCATCAAAGGATCTATTCCTGCCCATGAACTCTGCTATGGGCAAGATCCATATGAGGATGACCCTGACTTTGAGCCTACCAGCTCCAAGGCATCATCCTCCAGCAAATTCAAAGAAGTTACTTCCCGACGATCCCGTCGGGTTGCAAAATCAAAGTCCTCGTCGACCAAACCCTAAAGTTTGGTCCATAACGTCTGCTAGGACGGTCATAAGCTAGCCGACGGGTGTAATCGTATAATCACACCTAGTCAAATAACCTCGGACGACCTATTAAGGAAAGGAGGTACTGTTACTATCCCAGGACAAAGGATAGTCCGGCCAATATCCAGCTCAAACAAATAGAATACAAACTCTTGATCAAACTAATACGGAGAACAGTGTCCCTGACACGTGGAATGTCGTGGTAAGATCATAGAAGATTCCAAATCTACTGTCAATAGCAACCCTATCAAAGATTCCAAATCATTTGTTGACAGCAACTCCAACTTTCGGCGCCAACAGTTCCATAATTTTCGGCAGCAACTGTTCACTCCAAATACAAATTCAAGTGCACAGTTCCAAATAGTGATAAAGTTCAAAATACATTATTAAATAAACCATTTTTAGTTCGTGTTGATTGTAGCGCAGCTAAATATGTTTTACAAAATGATGTTTCAAACCTTGCATCAAAACAAATTTTTGCCAGATGGCAAGCTTTATTATCAATTTTTGAATTTCAAATAGAATATATTAAAGGAGAATCCAATTCTATCCCTAACTTTCTTACCCGTGAATTCCTACAGGGCCAGACTCATCAAATTAACATCATCAGGATGGCTCCCCCTAAGGAGTCTACCTCCTCAAATTCTGTTGTAAAAACCAAATCCAGCTATGGTGCCTCAACAACCTCTGCTGCACCATCGAACCAAATAGTCACCCGTAATCAATCCCAGATGGCTACTACAAAAACTCCTTATTCCCATGATGTGGTAGCCATCCCAGCCGCGGGACCCATCCAAACCACAAATAAGGCTAGTTCTAGCCTCCAAACTACACAAGCCAAACCTCTCCAAACTGCCCAAGGTACCAAACTCAAAAGCCAATATCATGAAAAACCATGCAAAGAAGACCTCTTCACTATTGAAGAGCCCCTATTCAAATATGCTGACTCACCCATCATGTTGAGCCAACAAATTTTCTACAAAGGATGGCATCACTTTTCTAATGCCTTTGCAAAGAATCATGAGTTCTACGAATATATCCTCGTAGAAACTGACTATGTCAGACTCAAACTTAACTATGACAGAAATGACCCAACTTTGGTTACACATACAACTGTCAACTATTTCTTAAGTGTTTGAAGTGTTGTTCAATAGAATTTGAGAAAACCAGGACATCATCAATATAAACAATGGTAAATTGTCCATAAGAATTGAAGATGTCATTCATAATTTTCTGAAATTCACTTGGGGCATTTTTGAGGTCGAATGGCATAACATTCCATTCATATAGGCCAAAAGGGTTGTGAAGGCGGTTTTATAGCGATCCTTATCTTGGATCTGGATTTTCCAAAAACCAGACTTCATGTCAAATTTGGAAAAGATTTTTGCCTGATAAATTCTTTGTAAAAGATCTTTTTGATTTGGGATTGGATATCTGACCCATTGGAGGGCATCATTAAGGGGTTTGTAATTTACAACTAACTGGGGAGTACCTCGTTCTATTTCAGCAGCCTTATTGACATAAAAGGCAGTGCAACTCCAAGGAGAGGTACTAGGTCGGATGGGTTTTTTGGCTAAGAGATCATTAATCTCTTCCTTGCATGTTTCGAAGAGAGTTTGATTCATTTGGGCTGGACGTGTTTTGGTGGGGATTTGAAGATCTGAGAACCCAGTAGCATAAGGTAGGGAGACCATATGCTGCTTACGGTGCCAAAAAGCATCAAGAACATCAGAACAAAGATTGGATTCAAATTTTGATTTAATTTGATTAATTTGATGAATAGTTTTGGGATTTTTAAGATAATTAGAGATCCTTTCATGAAGAAGCTCTGTTTTGAGAAAAATTAATTGTTTAATTTTATTAACACTTTGGTTATTAGTATTTTGGGCTTGTAAGAATGGGAAGACAATCTTTTGTCATTGGAATTTTGTAGAAATTCCATCTTGGGTTATTTTAAAGGGTTTGATTTTTTCTAAAAATGGTTGACCAAGGATTATAGTTTGGTCAAGGTCTTTTGCAAGGATGAAAGTTTGGAGAAGGCAGAGGCCTTGGTTATAGACATGTGTATTTGAAAGTTTATATTGGACATTCAACCCAGATCCGTTGGCCATGTTAAGGCGTTGGGTAGTTCTTTCATAGAACTGGATTGGAATAGCACCTTCGTTGATACAATTGACATTCGCACCAGAATCAACTAAGGCAATAGCCGAAAATTTGATGAGGCATTAACAACTAAGGTTATGCGAACATACCAATTTTGACAAGTTATGGTAGCCACAAAACCGGGGATAGTAGGGTTTGGCTCAACAAGTTCTTGATTGGCAAAAGGATTTATTAATGGCTCATTGTTTGAAGTTGAAGCTTGTTGGTTTTGTTGCCGATTTAATAAAGCTATTTGCTGTTTGATTTGTTTTATCTCATACTGCAAAGATGCAGTAGTAGTTTCAAGGGATTTGATCCAACCAGAATGATCAGGAATGGGTATTGACATTTTATCGAACTTTTGCATGATTTGGTGGAGATTGTACGGTTACGGAGAATTTTGAGTAGAAACTTTGTTCCATCATTTTGTGTTTCTATGATTTTTTTTTCTTTTCTTTTTCATTCAAAAATAAAATAAAAATGAAAACAGCAAGTTGACACCGGCGGCTTTATTTCTTACCGTTTTTCCCCAAATCTTGAAACTCCTCCCTCCCTCCCTGGTTTGAAGCTCTTCGGGTGGTCTTATTCCAGCAACTTAGCTCCTCTCACCTTCAAGGCTGGGCTGGTGGAAGAAGGGGTAGGGAAACGGTTTGAATTTTCCGTCCGATCCACTCGGGAAAGGACGAGGTTCAACTCTCCCACTCTCTCCTCTCCATTCGCTATTTTGAGAAGATGAATGTCAATAATAGAAGAGGTCGATGATAATGTTTCTGCTGTTTTGAAGGGGTATAGGAATCGTTTGGCCAAGATTTAGGCCCATAGCAGAGATGTTGTTTTGGTTCAGGAATTGGCACGTAGAAAGACCTTGGAAGGTTTTTTGAGAGATGGAGTAAGGATTATCAAATGGTTTAACAAAGTAATGTTCACCTGAGAATACTGACGGAACAAGAACAATTGATGGGAATGATCACCTTCTGGTTTGTTTGGAAGGACCAAGTCTGGGAGACTGAATTAATCTGGGTGAATTGAGATGGGTCGGAGTCTAAGAGGGCTGCGATTGAAGGAACTGTGTAATATGGGGGCTGAGATCTGAAGATGAGGTAAGACTGGCAAGTTGGGTTGACACCATTGCAGGAGTAACCAAGAATAGAAGTCGAATTATTTGTGTTTGCACAAGAATTGATAGCTACTCCGTAAGGTTGTTGAGCAAGAGTGTCAGAGGGGGAAGAAATCAAGGAAAGAATGCAGACAATGATGAGAGATTGAAGAACACCCATTTAGAGAGGGGATTGGAAGAACTCAAAAAAAAAAATCTAAATTTCCGTCCTCTCCCAAATCTCAATAGACCCAATTTCTATATATATGTTCTCATTATACGGGGATGGTCTTCCAAATTTCATATCTGTAATCAATTATATGTAATCAAGTTTGGTAATATGGTTTGGTCTGGACTCAAGTATGCTATTTTTTATTTTTTCCTTTGGTAATATGGTTTATGTGATGAACTCATGTTGGTTGCTTTTTTTCCATGTTTTTCTTCACAAACCAAGGGGATGGAGGGAGGAACCGACCCAGGTGAGGGATGGAAGAACAAAATCAATAAAGGGAGGGAAGAACATAACATGGGAAGAAAAAAATCAGGTATAGAAAGAGAAGTCCAGGAAAAAGAAGCAAGAACAGGAGAAAATGGAAAAGAAAGTAAGAGAAGAGGGAGGGGGGACTCGCTGGTCTTACCCTGAGAAGCCAAGACCGAGCTGAGAGAGAACTGAGACGCTGGGAAGCAGGGAGGGAGGTTTCCTTCTAATGCTCAATTGAAGGCAGGGAGGGTTACTCTTGTCCTTCCCCTATTATTGACACGGGGATGGGTTGAAAATGACATTTGATAGGTTACTCTAACTGTGTTAACAATTCAGGGTATGATTGTAACTTTAAACTTCATAGGGGATGAAAGCATAATAAATGAAACATTCAGTGGAAGGGGTGAAGTTTCCTCTAACCAATTTAGAGGTAAATCATCCGCATTGGCAAGGGCTGGCTAGGGAAGGCCAGTTTCATGTCGATATGAAGGAATCCAGATCATGTTCACGTACGAGAATAATCTTGCATATCTTTAGTCCGTAGATTTGAAATCCATTAAATAAAGAAAAAAAGTGGATTTCAAATCCACGAACTAGAGACATACAAAAACAATCTTGTACATGAACCTGATCTGATATTGCTATGGAGGTGGTTTGTCTTTCATTATCATCTCTTTTCATTAGCAATAATAGGGTGACTAGAGTTGGATACCAATGGGGTTGGTAGTCTAGTGGTGTAAATGCCCTCAACCTTGCTTTTAAGAGTAAATTCTTTACCCAAAAAAAAAGAAAAAAATTATAAGAATAAATTTTGAGGAGAGAAAGACTCCAAGATCTCTACTCACATGTCAAATTTCAGCTTAAATGAAATTCAACAATTGACCAAGTAACGAGATAAATCATTACAAATTTTAGGACTACTGAGTGAGTGCATGACTGGATGTATAGTCATACATAAAAAGATATATGATTCAATTTAAGTTCAATATTAAAAATTACTACATTATTATTTCACATGACAAAACTAGCTTTGCCACTCCAGGAAGGTACTTGGACTTGTCTAAAAGAGAAAAAAGAAAAAGAAAAAAAATATAAAATGAATGAGCTGTTTTGATGGAATCTATATCCAAACATGGTTGTTCGGTGCCTAAAATTGCCACGTAGTAAATCAAGGGCTGAAATTTTTTGAACAAGTAATAAATGAAAATTTAAAATGTTCGACATAATTGGACATACCCGGGTATATGCTAATGGATGAAATCATAATTGATTAATTGAGACTAAAATTTAATACGTGACAGAATGCATTTACTCATTTATCAATTTTGTCTTGAGTTTTTTGCCACAAAAAACCTATTACCTTATTAAGGGTATATTGGTGCACCCTCCGTTCCCATCCGATGTCTGTGTACACAAAATCTCTTCCTTTTTATTTATTTATTTATTTATTTATTTTTGTTTGACTTTCTTCCCGTCTTCCACAGTTCTCGCGCATCGGAGATTGGAATGCGGAGTGGGACCCACAATACCTACCGCGTAAAGTCCCGGGAATGGGAGCATCACAGATTCACACAGTGACAGTGTGTGGTGTAATCGTGTTGGGAACTTGGGTAGTTCGTTAGCTTTTGCAACCTAACTAATTAAAGGAAGCAAGTCAGTGAGGAAGGAGCTTTTCTCTCTGCCATTGACACCCCTTTAATTTGACTTACTTTCCCCATTTATTTACTTGTGTAATGTAGCCTTAATTAAGGGAGAAAGTTTTCCTTCAAAACCACCACACCACCCATCGAGTTCGAGGGTTGTTGTTTTTTTGCTCTATTTTGAGATTCGAGTCTTGAGTAATATACTCGTCAAGGAAGAAGAAGAAGAAGAATGGGGTCATCATCGTGTGGAGCAATGGATGACTTCTTCAAGCAGTGTGAACAATCTGGAGACGCAGCTTACGCGGCCTTAAAATCTCTGCTGGAGAAGCTCGAAGATCCGTCCACCAGAACTGAAGCTCGGATCTTCCTTTCCAATCTACAGAAGCGCTTTGAAAATGAGGCGGCTTCCGAACAATGCTTCCACGCCTTCCATTTCCGTATCCACGACATTCTTCTTGGTGGTTACCAAGGTATCCTTACTTACTAATATCGTTGTTTCTTTATTTAATTCTGATTCCTTTCTAACGATCTTCTTCTCTTTCTCTCTCATACGATCTCTCCTCCGTCTGATTAATTCTACAGAAATTGCAACTCGGTGTGCCTTTGTAATTAGTTGGATATTCATTTTCATTTTTCGCTGATCGTTCTCTGCGTCTACTTCTTGCCTGTTGCTGTACATTGATGTTTGAGTCCTTCCTATTGGGTCATTATGCATTGGAGTTGATAAAAAAGAAGATGAAACCACTGGTGCTGCCTGTGGCAAGTTATAATGTCAGCTAAAATGAAGAGATACGTTCGAAATAATTCTATTGGCACAAGACTAGTGTGTTAATTTTTTAACAAACTTTCTTCTCTCAGCTGGCCACGCCGTCCTTTGAACCCCATCAGAGATACTGTTTCTGAGATCATAGAAGTTGTTCTCTTCAAAATTTCAGTTCCTACGGTGATGTAGAATACCTGATGTAGAATGCCTACTGCTAGTCCTGTGCTTATTTCATATTTTGTTCTTTTTCTTTTCTGTCCCCCTCCCCTCCCCTCAAAATTTATTCAGTTCTTATGAGAGTCCATGGGCATTCTTCCAATATTGATTTCATTTGTAATGTACTCTATTTCTGTTTCCAATATATTTACAAAAACCAGAACAAAACTAGTGAGGAAAAGGTAAAAGATTACACATCTAAATCGGATGATTAAACCTGTTTATGCAGAAATGCTTGTTAAATAAAAGATGAAAAGCACATACGGGTTTCCGAGAGGTGCCTATTTGTATGAGAGATGGTTTTGCTACTTCTAAACCTTATAGTTGGATGCATGATTCATCTGGTCTTGGAATCTTATGAGAATTTTAGAACTTATTAGCTCTGTAAGCCCCAGGTCGAAATGAAAAACTATCATCCAAACCTTTTTGTGGTGTCCACAACTTGATTGAGCCTTGTGTATTTTTGGTGATTCTGCCATTTTCGTTCGTTTGATGTTACCGTATTGGCTGCTTTGAGACGCTTCTTTTCCATTTGCAGGTTACCAGAGGAGGAAGAAATTGACAATGATGGTGATTCCAAGTATTTTTGTCCCAGAGGACTGGTCCTTCACTTTTTATGAAGGACTGAATAGACATCCTAACTCTATATTCAAGGACAAGACAGTTGCCGAACTTGGTTGTGGAAATGGATGGATATCCATTGCACTGGCTGAGAATTGGTCTCCATTAAAGGTTTGTTGGTTTTCTCTGTTTTTATTTTCCTCTTTAGTTCTAATCCTCTTATCACTTTCAATGTATTTTCACAGCTTGAACATAAAATGGAGGGTTGAAATAAAAATAAAAGAGAAAGGGCTGTTGGATTTGTAATTTGGTGCATCTTATCTCCATTTTAAATTCATATTAAATGCGTTCAATTGTCGAGGCTTATTGGGTCCCTTTTAAAAGTTAAAAGGAAACCGAAATATTTGTTATTGATATGGCAATTATATGAGTTCATTAAGAGGTATGTGCATGACTTTTACAGGTATATGGCCTTGATATAAACCCAAGAGCCGTAAAAGTTGCAAAAATAAATCTGTACTTAAATGCTTTGGATGAGAATGGACAGCCTATTTATGACGGAGAAAAGAAAACTTTGCTTGACAGAGTGGAGTTTCATGAATCTGATCTGCTTTCTTACTGTAGAGATCATAAAATAGAACTGGAACGAATTGTTGGTTGCATACCTCAGGTATGGTCCCAACTCTTAATGCTTTCCTCGAGATGCTTCATCAGGGAAACTGGTATTTATGTTTTAAGACTTTAAGTGCATAACAACTTAAGGGCCTAAACTTTTCTAAGTGTCACATGACAACTAATAAGGGTTGTCCATTCAAGAAATATTCCCACTGATTGTTTTCTTTTCCTCCTCCAGATTCTTAATCCGAATCCAGAGGCTATGTCAAAGATGATTACAGAAAATGCAAGCGAGGAATTCTTATATTCATTAAGTAACTATTGTGCACTTCAGGTTAGAAGAGGTTCTTCTCATTTTTATATTATCTAATATCTGCATCTTGGTTAAATGTTTCCTTGGATCCAGATTTAATATAGACTTCCTCCTCTTTTTTTTTTTGAAGAGTTTTCTGTTGTTCCTTTCCAACCAAATTTCCTTAATAATGGCATGTGGTAGCATCCTACAAAGAATGTGCCCCCGTTCTTGCAAGGGGTGCCTGGATGCCTTGACAACTCTGAATCTTGGTTTTTGCTAAGTATCACTTCTAAAATGGAAAATTGATGTAGATTTGGATCCTCTTGAATATTTTGTGATCTATAATGTATAATTATGTTTGTTACTCAATATGTATTATTAATAGTTGTTAGGGATATGCCCACACTCCTATAGTTGGTTTTGATGATAACAAACATATGAAAGTATGTCACAATTTTCCTTTAAGTATTGTTTTGTAGAGACTTCATATCAAAGATCGAATTTGGTGAATGAAACGAAGAAATGAAGATTGAAGTCATCAAATGAAGAGTATCAACAAGTTGGAATCAATGCTTGAAGAATATATCATAAGAATTTAAGCTTCAAGATGTCAAGACATGAAGCTTAAAGACATGGAATTGCAAACAGGAAGAAAAGAAGATAAAGTGCTAAAGAGTGGAAGGTTCAAGTGAAGAAGAAGACCACTAGGATAGATTGGTCATTTTTAATGTAATTTGTAACTTCCACATATATATATATATATATGTACTCACCACATGCATGTGCATTGCATCACACTAGAATGACCATAAAGCATACCTTGACCAAGTATGGAAAGTCTCTCTAAGTGGTGAGGAACATATTAGGAAAAATATGTTCTAGTGAAATTCTGTGAAAACCACATTAACCTGACTTAAGGGTATTTTGGATAATCTTAGAGTCGGTATCAGGAGATGAAACCTTCATACAAGTTGTAGAAAATCGAGTCACGATTTCAACGCAACTGATTTTAGGTCATTCCGAGATCGGACCGAAAAGTTATGGTCAAAACACTGACGACTGGTCAGTATGACAGCATTCTGTCAAAACAGAGTATGTCATATTGGCGGTCGACCGGCTGGAAGCCCCGGTCGAACGGAGCTGTCCGAGACCATATCCGGTCGACCGGTAAAAAGTCCCGGTCGACCGGTGACTGCCTGGAAGTGCCCCAACGGCTATATTTTGCCTCAACGGCTCTTGGCGGTAGACCGGCTACCAATGGCGGTCGACCGGTGGACTCAGAATATGACCGTTTAAGTGAGATTTACTACCTAAAATGTTCACTTAAGCTCACCTATAAATACCTCTAATACTACTCATTAATTAATAATAAATCCCAACTTTAGAGAAGCATTATTTGAGCATTAGAAGTGAGAATTGGTCTACACCATCTCTTGAGTTCAAGTTCTTCATTTTACATTCAAGAGGAACTCAAGACCATCTACAAGTCTTCATCTACATCTTGGCATTTACATTACAAGCATAAAGAAGACTTCAAAAGGTGCATTCATTCTATCATCATTGCATATTTCATTTGCACTACACCGGAGGTAATTCTCTTTTATTCCACTTCTTCATTTTCTATTTTACATTGAGTCTAGACTGTACTTAGGCTTGTGTAAGGACCCTCTCATCCTTAAGAGATTGTGAGGATCCTCTTATCCTTAAAAGAGTGTAAGGTGCCTCTCTACCTTAAAGGAGATTGTAAGGTGTATCTCTACCTGTAAAGGAGATTGTAAAGGTGCCTCTCTGCCTGTAAAGGAGATTTGTAAGGATACTCTTATCCGTGAAAAGGATTGTAAAGGTTTTCTTCCCTACCTATTGTACTGAAAGGGAGAACTAGTGGAATACCTTACAAGAGGATTCTTGTAGGGAGTGGACTAGACTCAGATTGAGTCGAACCACTATAAATCTTGTGTTGTGTGATTATGCCTATTTTATTTATTCCGTATCGTTTTTAACTTACAATCACACTTGGGACCTATACATCGAAAAGAGTTAATTTCCACTAGTATAACCTATTCACCCCCTAGGTTATTTCAATAGTTACATATTACTTCTGGTTGTCTAATATGTTAATAGTAGAGTAGTGGTATGATTAATGTGGATATACATAATGAATATTACTTAATACTTAGTAGTATGTTTTTACTTATATTTTGCTTGCTTGGTTCAGATCTTTAGAATTACTTTAAGCCAGTATCCTAATACGCAAATAGGTTGTACCTTTTCAAATATTTTTCCTAATTGCTTCTTTTTACTTAGTAGTAAGTTTGATATTTCTCTTGCCAATGAAGATTTGACTCACATTGATGCCGTGAAGAGAGAGATAACCTGATATTGGTTATTTATGGTGTGCAATGCTTAAAACACTTCTTTTGCATGAATTTTAAGCATCTCCATGCGTATCACAGATTCAAAGTGTATCTCAAGTATTCTAGCGTCTCTTCAATATCTCTGTTAAAACTTTCTGATATGCTGGCTGATACTGATACTTGACACCTTGATAATTATGATTATCAGGTCTCTTTGTGCATTGAGGATTGATATTTTCAATGATGTTGCTTTTGATCCTTATCACTTGGTGAAGAATTGAGAGTTATTAATAATTTCCTTATCCCCCTTGGATATTGATGATCCTCTCAACTGTTTTGAGTTCCCTCAAAACTCAATTTTTGATAGTGTTCAATGACTGTTAAGCTATGAGGGGTCGGTTATAATTAGGGCTGGATCAGGCCATGCTGTCTTGGCATAGTTCTGCCCTTTCTTTTGGGGGGGGGGGGTTAACCCTGCCACATCCGAGTTGAGGGCATTATTTTATACTTGAGATTGGATCTTGGAGATTATGGGGGTACTGGACAGTACTGGTGATTGCAACCATATTATTGGAGAGGGCTAGACCATGAAGGTTCTAGCTTTGGCATCTTGTATGAATATCTCATTTGTATGTGTGCTTGGGTTTTCTGGTGATACCCTAGATGTGTTTTCCCCATATATTGTTTTGCACGGAGACTATTTATTCTGGAGTTTATCCTATTATGTAGTAGATTTATGTAGTTGTCTGGTTTATCCTTTCTTTTGATTGCTTTTTACTGCAATAATACAGTTAATTATTAGGAATAAAAATAATCATAGGAAAAAAAGGGACAGAACAGTTTTGACGCTCTGTTACTTTCTCACTTCTAGTCATTAGTAGGCAGATTAAACAATATTGTTAATCTATTATTTCTTCTTTTCAGGGTTTTGTTGAGGACCAATTTGGATTAGGTCTAATAGCTAGAGCTGTTGAGGAAGGAATATCTGTCATCAAACCTCTGGGGATCATGATCTTTAATATGGGAGGGCGTCCAGGACAAGGTGTGTGTAAACGCCTGTTTGAACGTCGTGGTTTCCGTGTCACAAAGCTTTGGCAGACCAAAGTTATTCAGGTGGGTAACTTCAGTTGTCTTCACATTAGTGATTAACAAGGAAAAAAGAAAAATCTTTGTGAATTTTTTTTCCCTCATTTTATGAATCATTTATTAGCAAGTTTCGTGAATAGAAGATCCTTCTTAGTCTGCATAAGTGGTTTGCTTCTTTAAAATCAAATCATTCTTCGGGCAATCAACAGCCTAGTAAAGCTTGTTTTGTTGTAGGCTTCTGATACAGATATTTCGGCCTTGGTTGAAATTGAGAAGAATAGCCCTCATCGTTTTGAGTTCTTTATGGGGCTTGGTGGTGATCAACCTATCTGTGCTCGAACAGCCTGGGCCTATGGGAAGGCTGGTGGCTGTATCTCACATGCTTTATCAGTCTATAGTTGTCAACTTCGTCAACCAAACCATGTATGCACTTTGTCTGATTTATAATTTGACAGCAGACCTATATTTCACTTGATGGTGAAGAAAGTCAAGTGACTGACAATGGAAATAAACTAACAGGTGAAGGTAATATTTGATTTTATCAACAATGGGTTCCAAGAGGTCAGCAATCCATTGGATTTGACTTTTGATGATGATTCCGTTGCCGATGAGAAGATTCCGTTCCTAGCTTATCTTGCCAGTGTGTTGAAAGAAAGCTCATTTCTCCCATATGAACCTCCAGCTGGAAGCACCAGATTACGTAATCTTATTGCCGGGTTTATGAAAACATACCATCATATTCCACTTAATACTGACGTAAGGGAATTCTCTCAATCTCTCTCACTCATACACAGACACACACTTACTTCCTTTCTTTAAACAGCTCACTCTTTTCATGTGTGCATGTATGCTTTTGTTTACTTCATAAGTAAATGGTGCTTTTTATACCTTTTTTTTCTATGTTTTACATCAATAGCTGGCAATCTTGGGGAAACTTAACAAACTTTTCCTGACCCACCTCAAACTGTATTCTTTATTCCTGGAGTGGATTGTCTTGGTATCAGCTTGAAGGTTCCATATCTGGATTCCATTACTATTTAAAGGACTGACTCTCCAAAGTAATGTAAGTCTGGATCACAAAGGACCTAGCCCCAGGCAGGATCTTAAACGTGACCAATAAATCTCAGATTCAAGTAACAAATCACAGCAACCAATCAATACCAAATCTGATATGGCTGAATATAGGTTAAAATCTCAGAATTCCAGAATAGACTTTAAGGTGCTCCGATGGCAGAACTTGTAACATCAAATGAAATCGACTGATATGTAAAACAGAAAATAGGGACGAAGGGGAATATGGACTGCTGTAAAATCGCAGGACAGAATAACGGTTGTTGGAAGTTGAATAAAAATGAACAAAAAGAAAAAAAAGACACAAAGAAGAAGAGAAGGGAATAGAGGACTATCTCAGTCTAGGGTCTCTCACCCACAGCCTCTCACCTCACTGCATCTCAAAGCCTAACATGGTTTCAAAACCAGAACTCTTTTTTTTTTTTTTTGGCTGAAAGCAAAGCTTCATTCATCTTTAAAAATCATGGGGGACTCCAAGAGAGTCTATTACATTATATAGGCAACAATGCTTGCCTCACAAGAAAGGAATAAAAATAGAAACTTACAAGAAAGGAAACACACTGAAAAAGAAAACAAAGAAACTTAGTTGCTTGTCCTTGGACTAAGTCAAGACAAACAAACTTATTTCAAAAAAGGAAATAAACTTATAAGGAAACAAATAAAAATCTTCTAGAGGAATCCCCAATCAGTTCTTGTGTAGCTTTCTGTCCAGGGCAATTGAAGACAAAGAAATCTCTAGAATACTCCAATCGATACCTTGCTATGTTGGGGTTTGAGAGACCCAAAAACTCCCAGCCCGAGATGGCCCAGCTCTCACTGGTTGGCTCTATGGTCCTGTGGGCTGGTCCAGTAATTGGTGTGATGGACCACCCCTTTGATTCTTCCAGCTGGTATAGTGCTTGCCAAAGAATCTATCTACATAACAATTTGGGTTGGGGAGACCCAAAAAACTCCCAGTTCTCATTGGTTGGCTCTATGGCCCTGTGGCTGGTCCACTAATTGGTGTGATTGACCACCCTTTGATTCTTCAGGCTGGTATAGTGCTTTCCAAAGAATCTATCTACATCACAAAACCACTTCTGCTGTAATGTCTTGCTCATGGTCTTGCCCCACAGGTTTTTTAGGCCATCAAACCCTTTTGCTAGTTCTCCAAACTTTGACTCTATTTGATTGCCAATGAATGTTTACAGGACATGAGAGCTTTGAGTAGAAAAGAAATCAACTGCAAGTTGACTGGCCTGAGGCTTTATCCATAAGTTAGCAGATGTGGAGGGTACTGCTACTGCATATATATATGTATATATATTTTTTTTCTGAATGTAACACTATTCTGTCATTATAAATGGATCCCAAAAAGATATTCCTAGCTTGAATGAGCCTTAGACAATCCAACCCATTTATTGTTTTCTGTTCACCATAGTTGTAGACAGGCATCTTAGCAATTGCTTTCTGTTCACCATAGTTGATTGCATTGCTAAGATAACTATCTACAACTATGGTTAATAGAAACCTAGATTTAAGTCAATACTAAGTTGCGCAGAAAATAGGAAGTATGGGTACTAACCTGGAGCAGACAAAGAGACCAGTCACACACACATGCACAATGGCACAACGTAAGACTCAAAATTTTTATTCCAAAGATCTATAAATTCGTGTAGGATTATTACCCAATTTATAAAGACCAAATAAACTGACTTTAGGAATCCTAAACCAAATAAATAGCTATCCCTTCAAGTTACCTAAACAAAACTAACTCAAATTGACCAAATACAGAAATACTTGCTATAGAAGACTTCAGACAACATAAACTACTGACTAATAATAAAACATAAAGTACTTAATTAAAAAGGACATCAATTCTAAAGTTAGTTCTTGAACTTCATAAACAAGTTCTTAACTTACTTGTTTGTTTAATGTTGGCATGCAAGAGAATTTAAAATCGCACAAGAGAGCTGGTCATTGGTTTTTTAAAGCTCTTGTGTATCTAGGAGTGAACAATTTAGTAGAGAATGTGTCTTAACATTGTTCAGCAAAAAAAAGGTGTCTTAACAGGAAACTAACCAAATTGTCTAGTTGATGTTCACTTGGTTACTTTCCTAATTCTTATTGAAGTGGGATTTGTTGAGATGCATTTGGTGTAAGTATGAAATGAGGCATTAAATAATATAAGACTCAGGAAGTGTTCAAAGTGATGTACATTTTATGAGTGACAGAAGTATCAGTTAAGTTATTTAGGATTCTGATGCTGAATAGAACGAACTAACTATCTTATGTTAATTTTTTTTGCTTAACATAAATATCACTCTCATCCATGTAATTAGTTCAGCGCTGGAGTTTGTAATGCTTGAAGAAAGCCATGCTATTGAGTAATCTTCATGTGGCTTTCTTTTCAACTTATAATGGTTACAAACATGAATTTGTGTATCGATGGGTTGCCGGTTGATTCTATAAGTAAGAACTTCAATCAAATTGAATAGTAAATTTTTACTGTATATTGAATATCGGTACTAGATGACCAGCTACATATGATGTCTTGACAGCTATATTTATAGGTTTCCGATGAAGAAAATCCAATGGCCTTACTGTATTATTTTCGAAATATCAATAAAGGTCTCTGACAAGTGTTCCTCTGCAAGAGATCAATGGCAACTTTATCTTACAGTTGAATGTTTATTATTACTTGTGAAGTAAGCTTTACTCTGTGCTAACTTTTCCTCATTGGTGCTCAAGAATGTTGTTGTATTTCCATCAAGGGCTGTGGCAATTGAGAATGCTCTTCGATTGTTCTCACCACGGCTTGTCATCGTTGATGAACATTTGACCAGACATCTACCGAAACTATGGTTAACCTCTCTAGCAATAGAGGTATGGTGTAGTTCTGATGCTTTGTTTTTATATACTCATCATTTATTTATGCTTTCATGCAATGTCCTTAGTTTAGAAGTGACCAAAGCTTTACTAATCTGTGCTGAGATTAACTTCTTTGATATTTTAGCATGCTAAAGTGCTAAGTTTAATTTCGATCGTTCCCAAATGTTCGAACTTCTTGTTTTGATAGGCAATGACCAAAAAAGATGGGGAAAATCAGTTATATAAATGAAGAAGCTAAGCAAGAAATGATAACTGAAATGTTAAACTTGCAGGGATAAACATAATAAGGTAAACATATAGTGCTTAAATAAAAATCAATTTTGCTTATTTTCTTAAAATTATTTTTATTCTTGACTTTGCACCATCTTACAATTTTTCCATGTCAGCAATATTCATATGTCATGTATTTGATTCTATTGTATGAATTCAATAAAATATGACTTTGACAATTGACACCTTTTTTAGTGGGTGGTGGATTGAGTAGCTCACATATTAAGTTCCACTGATCATTTTTTGGTTGCCAAATTTTTTTTTTTTTTTGGGAAAAAGAAGCCTAAAAGGCAGCATGGCCCCTGCACCAAGACACAGTGAGGGGCGAAATGACTGCCCTGCCCCTCATGAAATGCGGAAATCCCACCCCTGTTGATGCTTCTACTAGTGCTCCCATTGACCCCTGAGCTGGTGCAGGGGCCACAGTGCCTTCTAGAGGACCCTCTCCCACTTTTTTTATAGATAACTTTATGGTTTTGCTTATGGTGTTGGTGTAGTAGACAGCTAAAAGATCAACTCCCTTAGTGTAGGCTGGATGTGATGTTGAGCCTTCGGAGGCTGCTGTTACAGTTATTGAAGCCCCACGCCAGTCAGATCTGATGATAGAGTTGATAAAGAAGTTGAAACCACAGGTTGTGGTCACTGGGATGGCTCAATTTGAGGCAGTTACGAGTTCGGCTTTTGAGCACCTTTTAGATACCACAAGGGAGATTGGATCTCTTCTTTTCTTGGACATATCTGACCACTTTGAGCTTTCTAGCCTCCCTGGTTCGAATGGGGTACTGAAATATCTTGCAGGAAATATCCTGCCCTCACATGCAGCAATTATTTGTGGTCTAGTTAAAAATCAGGTAAATATGATTCAAGTGTTGGTGTGCATGTTTGTGGTGTTTGTATTTGTACATATTCCAGCATGAAGCTGTTAGAAAGTTTCATGATTCAGATGATTAAAAGTAAGCTGGGTCCTCCGCACCAAGTCAAGGTCCATGTGCCCAGTTGTTTTGTTTACTCACGAATCAAAAAACTATTTTCAGCTTCAGTGTTTTCTTTGTACTAAATCAAATTTTACTTTGCTATATTTGTGGAACTTTTATATTTATGGTGGAAGAAACATTTTTCCAGGTATATTCAGATCTGGAAGTAGCTTTTATCATTTCAGAAGAGGAGTCCATTTATAAGGCATTGTCGAAGACGGTGGAGTTGCTTGAAGGGCATACAGCTTTATTTAGCCAATATTACTATGGTTGTCTTTTCTATGAGCTTCTAGGCTTTAAGCTTGCTGATCGTCATCCACCTGCACAGGTTCATGAATATTTTCTACTTGATTTCTTTTTCCTTGACCAAACAAGAAGAATGAAATATAAGAGCTGCTGATTTATAAATAATTAACTTGTTCAACTAAGTTTCTTTTTGGATATGATTTATATTTCTATTTTTTGACGCATTTCAGTTTCTACAAATGTTTCTTATGATTTATGACCCTTATTTCTCATTAATATAAATTAAAATTCATAAACAGTTGAGGAGCTGTTTATGCATGGTGGCAATAAATGATTTATTTGTATTTATGCGCTAACCCTTCAATGAACACTTGTTCCAACGGCTCAAAATCAAGGGCATTATAGATATTTCATATTATTTTAGAACAAAGGTATCAAAACTAGCTTTCACTTTCTTCCCTCTTCATTGTTCACGGTATTTCTCAGCGGAAATAATTTCCGGCCAAAGATGTTAGGATGCTTGGAGGCAAGGCCAACTATCACGAAGGTTCAGGGACCACCATGGTAGTCACCCACTTGGAGAAAGAGTGACTCAGATTGCAACTATTTGGTTTAGTCTGAGATTCCCAGAGTTGCAGGCCACTTCAGGAAAGATTCAAGGCTTTCTTGGTCTCCCTCCATCTCCTCTACTTCTCTCTGGTCTGGCTTTTCAGGGGTTGGGGTATGGTGGAGTTCTTTCTCTCTCGGTTGCCTATTGTGGAACTGTATCGTCACTTCTCACCAATCTCTGTCTCAGACGCCTGACCCACAGGATAGAGATAGGGAGAGAAAGGGATAAATGAGTGAAGGATTGGGAAGATCACCAAAGACCTAGCCTTGTGGATAAATAATTACTGTTAAATTCTTGTGTGACGAGACAAAAGACACCTGTACCGGTTCTCTATGTTTTTTAATTCGGTATTGGTTTTGACATCTTTAAGCTGCTTAGGGTGTGACAGTATATGCCCATGTTCCTTTCCGCTCTTATTGTTTTCTAGTTGAAGAACATCTTCTCTACTGCAAACTTCGAAGACTTTTAGGGCAGTAGGTACCCTCTCTCTCTCTCTCTGGCGTTTGTAGACCTGCTCTGCGTAGTCGATGATGCGGTGAGTTGAGCTCTCATAGAGGGAACACGGCTTCAAATTTGGTCCGTATAAAAATGAGGGACATAGGGGCATTGAAGCTTGCTCAAACTTCTTCATTTTGTTCTGCAGTTCAATCAGTAGTGGGGTCTCCATCAAAGCTCGAAAAATGATTTTTCTTTCCAGTTTCCAGGGTCAAGGAAATTTTGGTTGTCGTGGTGGTGGCCATTGTGGAGGATTGGGTGCAGCTGCTGCCCGAGACTGAGAGGGAGGAGTGGGGAGGGACCCCTGACCATGGCCCATCCTGTGTTTGCAAAAGGAATCTGACCCTAAAGCTTCACAAATCTTCCATGTATTTAATCGTAAATTCTTTCAAGATCCGGTTCTAACAGTTGATGACTCGCGCCTAATCAATTCAAGATTACAGAATTTATTCTGCACATAGGCATACCATACCTATTTCTCATTCTATAATCCATTATATTCAGTAGTAACCAAACTATTTCGTTTCTATCCCATAAAATTGTTGTCATACATAGATTAGAAATATAAATGAAAAACATACCAATGAGAGCCTAGATTTGCCCTGTTTCATTTTCAAAGAAATTATTGAGTCAATGCTCAACTCTGGTCCCTTTTTATTTTCTTTGCTATGTTAAATTATATGAAAGAGGAGGCAGAAGGTGTCCACTTCCAAAAGAGAAAAAAAAACCAGGTCTGCTGTACTGTACATACTACGGACCCAGTTACTTGCATCTATCCAGACAACTAATCCATTTGTATCTATATAGCTCATACAGTCCAAGAAAAATTCTTTGCAATTACTTGTCCAAAAAGAAATGAACTCCTTAGCCAATGAGGTGCTCAACTAAGGTGCTGAGATGTCAGATGTGGACAATGATGCAGGAAAAGGAGATCACGTCTCCAACAACAACAACAACAACAACAACCATAACCTTATCCCAACTGAATGGGGTCGGCTACATGGATCCAATATGAAACAGAAAAAGAAATAAGGCAAACAAGGTAATAAAAGATTGTAAGAAAAGATAAAAATCATTAGTAAAAGTAGAACAACTTCCCAGGAACAACCTCTATAGGTGATCAGCTACGCGGGTCTTTGTTCTCCATAGAGGTCTATAAGCGGTCATATTAAAATTCGACCTTACCATATGCATATATTTTCTTACCACTTCGCCAATAGTTATTTTAGGTCTGCCCCTACCTCTGCTAGGACCCTCAATATGTATCTGGTTGCTTCTCCTGACTGGGGCATCCATAGGCCTCCATTGAACGTAACCATACCACCTCAACTGGGTCTCGCGGAGCTTGTCCTGGATTGGGGCGACCCTTACCTTTTTTCTAGTACAGTCATTCCTTATTCTATCTCTCCTAGTCTTGCTGCACATCCCACATAATATCCTCATCTTAGCTGCCCCCAGTTTATTCAAATTACTCTTCTTGACTGTCCAACACTCCTCCCTATAAGTCATAGCTAATCATATTGCAGTTCTGAAGAATTTTCCCCTGAGTTTAACCGGCATACGTTTGTCACAAAGCGCTCCCGACGCACTTCTCCACTTCATCCATCCCACATTTAATTCTGTGGGACACATCATCCTTTGTATCTCTTTTGCTGAAAATGTTGGATATTGGATATTTCTGACCTATTAGTAACATGAAAGGTCTCGACTCTCCATGTTTGCTTCTTCGAATCTAGGCATCTCTCCATGGTGAGTTTCTTACAATGAAGATTTTCTATAATATACCGTTCTTGTCTACATATTTATAGATCTGACGCTCTGGGAAGAAATAGACTAAGGTAATAGTAAATTGGAAGCACAGGAACTGTATTCTTGGCAGTACCCTTAAAATTTCAAGTTCAAGTACTGATTATATTGCACTGTTATGGTTATGGCGGGTCCTGTTAGTATGTTCAAGTATCCAAGTGTCGTAACTGCTTGAATTGACAGATATACAGTTTCTGAGTCAACTGTTTTGTACAAAATTGCACTTAAATTGAAAGACAAAAGTGAACAGAGGAAATTATTCTAGTAGATGATTATTTTATCAACATTCATTGACTAGATTTTGTAAGTGAAAGTATACTGTGTATGCCATAACTTTGCTTGTGTCAATTGGGAATGGAATGGAAGCTGTAGACAATAGTAAATGGGTTGACTCATAATCAATATCAAACTCGAGAGAGTAACATCATCTAACATGAGTAAAATGCTACAGAATAAGAAAAGGAAACTAGCTAGCATCTCCTTTACATTGTACCTTCCTGTTCCCCCCCCCCCCCAACCCCCCCAATTTGATTTTTGGTCTTTGTCAGGGTTTAATTGTGTTAAAGATGCAAAAGAAACCTGAATTGCAATATCCCTTTGTCGCATATACTGTCTTTTTGAGAAGTTCCTGCATGTCATTGGGACTTGGGACCTGCTTCTGAATTACAAACTCCAGAATGTAAATTCTTGTAAAAGTTTATTTAGTTGTCTTTTCCATTAAAACTGAGATCATGTTACTCTTGCAGAGGGAATGTGAGAAGGCAAGAACTGTTGAGATGATAGGGTTCACTAGTTCTGCCATCTCTGCTCTTAATACTGGTGAGCTATCTGTTAGTGGGTTACAGAACTCTTCAGTAATTCACATGGATGTAGATCAGAGCTTCCTCCAGATACCTGCACCTATAAAAGCTGCCATCTTTGAGAGCTTTGCAAGACAGAAATTGGCTGAGTCAGAAATCGATGTGAATATTGGCATCCGACAGTTTATCAAGAACAACTATGGATTCCCAACTGACGGGTGTATAGAAGTTATATATGGAGATTCCCCTCTAGCTCTTTTCAATAAGATGGTACTTTGCTGCATACTGGAAGGTGGAAACTTGTGCTTTCCTGCTGGCTCAAATGGCAATTATGTTTCTGCTGCCAAGTTTGTGAATGCAAACGTTCTGGATATCCCAACCCAGTCTGAAGTAGGATTTAAGCTCACAGAGAAGGTACTAACAAGCTTCCTTGGAACGGTGAAGAATCCTTGGGTTTATCTTTCAGGTCCAACAGTCAATCCAACAGGCTCTCTTTACAGCAATGAAGAGATGAGAGGAATATTATCTGTATGTGCCAAATTTGGGGCAAGAGTGTTGATTGATGCTTCTTTCTCGGGATTGGAATTCCTCACTGAGGGTTGGGACATGTGGAATTTATGGGATAGTTTGTCGAAATTGAATTCCCGATGCAACCCATCTTTTTGTGTTTCATTGCTTGGTGGACTATCTTTTGAGATGCTGACTGGTGGCCTTACATTTGGGTTTCTGGTTCTAAATCAGCCTCATTTGATTGATGCATTCTATTCCTTCCCAGGATTAAGCAAGCCTCACAGCACCGTCAAGTATGCTATAAAAAAGTTGCTAGGTCTTAGAGAGCAGAAAGCTGAGAATCTGTTGGAGGCTGTTGCGGGGCAGAAAAAGATTCTGAGTTGTAGATTTAACCGCTTGAATGAGGTAATTTGTTTGCGTTTTCAGATATCAGAACCTTTAGGCTTTTTGATATTTTTTATTTCAAATTATGGTATTATATTCAGGTTGAAAAAGTTTGAAACTTCGATAATTATTGATTAGCTTCCAGATTAACTGATCACTTGGTTGGCTACTTTTGTAAAGAAAGCATGGACCTGCAACCTTGAGCTTAAAAGGGACACCTCCATTGGGTTATGTAACAATGACATGGAGATTTGTCTTGGCATCCTACATGGAAACTGGATGTATTACAATGACATGGACATGTGTCTTGAAGTTCTACATAGCAAGCTAAACTTGACATGCAGATTACTTTTTATATGCAAATATAATTATGCCTTTCCCTATGGATAATCGCCTAAATGTACATGCATAGTTTACCTGTAGAATTACATTATATGTTCTTACATGCACAGTACCAGTAGAAGTACATTATATGCTCTTGCATGCACAGTTTACATGCATAAACTTGTAAATTGTCACATACCTACCTGCATGGATACATAAGTGTGTACCAAAATGTCTATTTATGTAATGCCTGCATTCAGTTGCCAACTGCACATGGTGTAACAGAAGCTTCTGATTGGAAAAGGAGAAAGAATAAAATAAAAAATAAATAAATAAAAAAAGAGAAGAAGAAAGAGGACAAACTTTTATGAGCTTCACCGGTGAAACCTCTTAGGTTTACAGCTGGAGGTCAGCAAGACTAATGGGAATGTTGGAGACACTAAAAAACCGGCTTATGTTTCATGTCTCATCTGGAATTGAGACTTAAAATTTAGGTCGCCTTCAGATTTTTGTTGGTAGGAAGTGTTTTAAAAGTATCAGAAGGAAAATGAGTCATAGTTCATTCCACATATATGCTGGCTAGATCTCTACAAATATGATAGTTCTCCAACGTTGGGACTTCGTATGGTCTTGGATCAATTTTTAGTACCTGTCCACCACCTACCCCTCTATTTCCCCCTTTCCACTCCTTCACACAGAGCTTGTAGGTGGTTCTTCACAATGGTGGTGGGAGGACCGGTGGGGTTTTGTGGACCTCTCCTCGTGAAAAGAGTGGTGTGGGTCCAATGGTTTCTAGTGACTAAGAATCGCCACCTAGATTAGGTTCTAGGACTCATTGCTAATTGAAATTGGAATGACTTCATCCGAACTGTCTAACCACAGGTTAGGGTTCGTGTCAGGTTGCGGTCCGAGAAAGGGGTTAGGCACCTCAGTTCACCCGGTAAAACCGGATTTTAACCCTAGGTAATTACACATTATTGAATGGACTGGCTAGGTTTGTACACACATATGCATCAATATCACATACACATTGAAAGGAAAGCATAGCCAAAAAATGTAAAAGGAAAGGGGTAAAATCCACATACCCATATCCAGCTGCTCTCCACGGTTAGTATACTGAATGTAAAACAAACATGCTGATATGACATGTGATGCAGATTCTTCACCAAACTAGGCTTGTTTTATTAGGAATAAGCTTAGGGTTGGGTTGTATACGTGTTGGGCCTTCAGTCCATGTGGTTTGGAGTATATTGGGCTACTTTTATGGGTCTAAACTAGGGGTTCTAAGGTTGCATACGGGATTCAGTGATTTGTTTCCTTTTTCTTTAGTTTCCTTTTTAGATGGGGTTATTTAGTTTCTAATTTCAGTACCTAAATTAGTTTCTAATTTCAAGTCATTTTTAGTTTCTAATTTCTGTCTAGACTAGTTTCTATTTTCATTAGATTCTAATTTCCAATTTTTAGTAACTTCTTGTAATCAATTTTTAGTAACTCAGATTTAGTAACTCTGAGTTACTATTACTTGTAAACCCTCCCCATCATTATTATAAATAAAGGAGAGCTCTCATCATAGAGAGACGATTTTGACAATTAAAAAAAAGAAAAGCTTCATGCTGCTGCCGCTGGGTTTTCTCCATGGCTAAACCTTTGTGTTTGATCAAGGGTTAGGGATTGGTGTGTGATCCGATTGACACTCTACGGCGAGAAGTCCGGGTGGGTCTTTTTTTTTTTTCTGGTTTCTCTTATTGGATTCTCTTCTCCAGCAATACAGCTACAGAAATTCTAAAACACTGAGATCGATGGACTGCTGATTATTTATTGCTTTTTTTGCTGATTTATTATTGCTGGTAAATTGGGTTCTTGGTTATTCTTTGGTTTACAAGATCCTGTTGTTTGGGTCTAGTTTGGCTTGTCAAACCTATCCCTACATCAAGTGGTATAAGAGCATGGCTGAGAACAACACCCCCACTTTAGCTTCTATTATGGAGTTGATACAGAATATGAGAGTTGAACTAAAGGCTGAATTGAAGGCTGAATTGGATGCCAGGTTGTTGAATGAAGAGACCCCACCACAACAGCCTATTGGTAGTTCACGTACAACACCCGAAGTGGACACTCCAATAAATGTGGTTGCTCAGTTGACTAACAGGAGAGCAAACCCTAATCTGAGAGCACCACAGAGGGTTCCGGTAGCACAACCTACTTTTGAAGAGCATGTAAGAGGATATTTTGAGACTGAGCGTCCCGTGCAACCACGGTATTCTGGAGATTCACAGAAGGTCAAGCTCGATCCGAAGGAGTTTGATGGGAGATATGACCCCCAATTGTTCTATGATTGGGTAGTGGCACTAGACGACTATTTTGACTATTATGAGTTACATGAGGAACGGAAGATGAAACTAGCTCGTGCTAAGCTAGTTGGGGGCTGCTCGTGAGTGGTGGAGGACCTATGAGCTAGAGTTAGAAGACCGTGGTAGAGAACCTACTAGTTGGGAGGAGATGAAGCTTGAGTTATCAGATAAATACTTGCCACGCAACTTCAGAGCTCGCATACAAGACCAGCTGAACTCTCTTCGTCAAGGGTCTATGACTGTTGCCGAGTACATGAACAAGTTTGACGCACTTTATTCTCGTACAGGCATAAAGGAGAATGAAAGGCAACTGTTATCTCGGTTTCGACTGGGATTGCGAGCTAAAATCAACAGGAGTATCGGAGTTGTTGAAGTGCATTCAATGAGGGATTGTTTTGACAAGGCCCTACGAGCAGAGGAGCTTCTAGCACAGCCAGTTAGAAGGTTTGGTTTCCAAGCTGGGGAGGTAAAGAAGAATTTTCCAGCCACTAAACCTAGTAGCTCAGCACCTCCAAAATCCACTTTTCCTCCATGAGTTGATCATAAAGGAAAAGACCCATGACAGGTAGTATTAAGGTACAGTGTTTCCATTGTCAAGAGATAGGACATTTTGCTAAATCTTGTCCGCATAAGCAGAGGGTTAATGCAGTAGCTGAGGTTGAAGATTCCAATGAGGAGGATGAGTCAGCTCTTTATCCCAACCCATTAGATGATGATGATGATGGTGGATATGACTATGATATGGAAAACACTAATGAGGATGATACCCATGGAATAAATATTGTTACTCGCATATTGGTGGCTGAAACTAAAGGAGAGGATTGGCGACGTAACTGCATATTCTACAGCAGTATGAAGTCAGGTGAGCATACTTGTCAGATTATCATTGATAGTGGCAGTTGTGTCAACGTTGTGTCTGAAGCCTTTGTGAAGAAAGCAACCTTGAAAACTGACCCACATCCTCAGCCTTATAAGGTATCCTTGTTGAATGGTAATACCTTAGAGGTGAATAAGAGGTGCTCGGTTCCTTTGAAACTTTACCGATATGAAGAGAAAGTTTGGTGTGATGTGATCCCAATGAAACTCACAGATGTATTGCTTGGTCATCCCTGGATGTATGACAATGATGCCATGGTTGGAGGGAAGAAGAATCTATGTACTTTCATGTGGAAGGGTGTTCCTACAACTTTCTATCCGGTAAATGTGCCGGCTGAAATATGGCGGAAGAGATCATTAAGGTCAAATCAGAAGGGCATTGACAATGAGAAGAAGGTATTAGCTCTGCCCACAAAGGAGTTGCTAACTATTTCCCATAAACAGTTCTTATGCACAAGTCATGAGACTGGAATGGTTATGGCACTTGTTACTAGGGAAGTCACCCCCCAACCTGAGGTAACGTATAGTGCACCTATCAGAGAGCTCCTGTCTGATTTTTCTGACTTAGTCCCTGATGATCTCCTAGATGAGTTGCCTCCCATGAGAGACATACAACATGCAATTGACTTCGTACCTGGTTCGGTTTTATCCAACCTTCCTGCTTACAGACTTAGTCCTACTGAGTATGCCGAGCTGAAACGGCAAGTGGATGGGTTACTACAGAAGGGCTTCATTGAGGAGAGCTTAAGTCCTTGTGCCGTACCAGTTTTACTCACGCCAAAGAAGGATGGTTCTTGGCGTATGTGTGTGGACAGCCGTGCTATCAACAAGATAACAGTCAAGTATAGGTTTCCTATACCACGACTAGATGATATGTTAGATATGTTGTTCGGGGCAAAGGTCTTTTCCAAGTTAGATCTGAGGAGTGGCTATCATCAGATTCGCATCCGTTCTGGGGATGAGTGGAAGACCGCCTTTAAGACCAAGGATGGCTTATATGAGTGGAAAGTCATGCCGTTCGGTCTGACAAATGCACCTAGTATTTTTATGAGGGTGATGACACAGGTCCTTCGTTCCTTCATTGGTCGCTTTTTGGTTGTTTATTTTGATGACATTCTAGTATACAGTAAGAACCAAGAAGAGCATAAGGATCACTTGAGGCAAGTCTAGAGAGTACTCCGTGCCGAGAAGTTATACATTAATCTCAAGAAGTGTTCCTTCATGCTGCCCAAAGTTGTATTCCTTGGATTTATAGTGTCATCAAAGGGGGTTGAAGCTGATCCGGAGAAGATCAAGAGCATCACCGATTGGCCCACACCTAAGACTCTAACAGAAGTCCGTAGCTTCCATGGGTTGGCTTCCTTCTATAGGAGATTTATTCGGAACTTCAGTGCAGTAATGGCACCCATCACTGAATGTATGAAGTCGAGTAAAGGGAAGTTTGAATGGACAACTGCAGCGACCAAAGCCTTTGCTCTTGTGAAGAGGAAGATGACCGAGGCACCCATCCTACGCCTACCAGATTTTGACAAAGTATTTGAGGTAGCTACAGATGCTTCATATGTTGGGCTAGGAGGAGTGATAATGCAAGGAGGACACCCCATCGCTTTTTATAGCGAAAAATTGAATGAGGCCAAGAAGCACTATTCGACTTATGATCTGGAATTGTATGCAGTCGTCCAAGTGCTACACCATTGGAGGCACTACCTCATTGGTAAGGAGTTCATTTTGTACACTGATCATAAGGCCTTGAAGCACCTTCACTCACAATACAGTGGCTGATGCACTTAGCCGGAAAGTGCTCATACTTAACACATTTTCAGCACATGTTATTAATATAGATCAGATACGAGGTGAGTATATATCTGATTCTGATTTCAGCACTGTCTTTATGGAGTTACAACAAGGTGGGCAGCACCTAAAGTACTCTATTCATGATGGGTACTTGTTCTTTGGCACGCGGCTTTGTATCCCAAACTCTTCCCTACGTCATCACATCATACGAGTTACATGGAGGAGGATTAGGAGGACATTTTGGGAAAGATAAGACTCTTGCACAGGTGACTGATCGATATTATTGGCCATGCATTGCAAAGGATGTCGATCATGTGATCAAGAGATGCCGTGTATGTCAGTTGGCAAAAGGGGGAAAACAGAACACAGGTTTATACTCTCCACTACCTGTTCCTTATGCACCGTGGCTTGATGTTAGCATGGATTTTGTTCTTGGACTACCCCCTACTAGAGAACGATATGATTCCATTATGGTGGTTGTGGATCGTTTCTCTAAGATGACTCATTTTATACCTTGTCGTAAGACTTTTGATGCTTATCAGGTTGCAAAGCTCTTCTTCAAGGAAGTAGTACGACTACATGGGCTGCCAACTAGTATTGTATCTGACCGTGACGTTAAGTTTATGAGTTATTTTTGGAAGACATTGTGGTTGAAGACAAATACAAAGATGAACTTATCAACTGCATTTCATCCACAGACAGACGGACAGACAGAGGTGGTGAACCGTAGCTTGGGAAACTTGTTGAGGTGTTTGGTTCGAGACTATGAGAAGACATGGCCTTCTATTCTTGACATTGCAGAATTTGCCTACAACAGCTCAGTGAATAGGACAACAGGTCGTACTCCTTTTGAGATCTTGCTTGGAGTCCAACCTAAGCGGCTTATTGACCTTATGTCACTCCCACCCTAGGCTCGAGTTAGTATTGAAGCTGATGAGTTCTTATGTCATATCACTGAGGTGCATGCCAACGTCCGACAGCGTATTGCCTTGAACAATGAGGTGTATAAGGCTTCTGCTGATCGTCATCGGCGTTATGTGGAGTTCAAACCCGGGGACATGGTAATGATTCGAGTAAATCCTGAACGGTTTCAGACAGGAGTTAATACCAAGCTACATCCACGAAAGATGGGTCCCTACAAGATGATGGAGACTCGGAGCAAATGCTGAGGTTGCCTCAACTGAAGCCACCCACTTCTAAAGTTATTGAAGACGTCTTGGATGATAATTACAAGACCTCCTGCCGTGGCACCGGTTATCACACTTTTCTTGTCAAGTGGAAAGGTCGTCCCCGTAGTGACTGTACTTGGATTCATGCTGATGATTTTAAGAGGCTTGATCCCGACTTGTATGAGCGCTACATGTCCCTTATCCATTCGTCGGAGTCGAATGTTTCCAAGCCAGGGAGAGTTGATGCAGATTCTTCACCAAACTAGGCTTGTTTTATTAGGAATAAGCTTAGGGTTGGGTTGTATATGTGTTGGGCCTTCAGTCCATGTGGTTTGGAGCATATTGGGCTACTTTTATGGGTCTAAACTAGGGGTTCTAAGGTTGCATACGGGATTCAGTGATTTGCTTCCTTTTCTTTAGTTTCCATTTTAGATGGGGTTATTTAGTTTCTAATTTCAGCACCTAAATTAGTTTCTAATTTCAAGTCATTGTTAGTTTCTAATTTCTGTCTAGACTAGTTTCTATTTTCATTAGATTCTAATTTCCAGTTTTTAGTAACTTCTTGTAATCAATTTTTAGTAACTCAGATTTAGTAACTCTGAGTTACTATTACTTGTAAACCTTCCCCATCATTATTATAAATAAAGGAGAGCTCTCATCATAGAGAGACGATTTTGACAATTAAAAAAAAGAAAAGCTTCATGTTGCTGCTGCTGCTGCTGCCGCTGGGTTTTCTCCATGGCTAAACCTTTGTGTTTGATCAAGGGTTAGGGATTGGTGTGTGATCCGATCGACACTCTGCAGCGAGAAGTCCGGGTGGGTCTTTTCTTTTCTGGTTCTCTTATTGGATTCTCTTCTCCAGCAATACAGCTACAGAAATTCTGAAACACTGAGATCGATGGACTGCTGATTTATTATTGCTTTTTTTTTGCTGATTTATTATTGCTGGTATATTGGGTTCTTGGTTGTTCTTTGGTTTACAAGATCTTGTTGTTTGGGTCTAGTTTGGCCTGTCAAACCTATCCTTACATCACTTGGCTATTCCAACTAGTCAACAACCAGCTTGATTAGTGGTTCTTTCACTAAACTAGATGCTTCTCATCATAATCACCGCTGTTGCTGCTGCTGTCATAGTCATTATTTCCTACTGCTTGTAGGCCATGGCCATCAGTTTAGTCATGATTCATGAATCTAGATAACCTTCAAAAAGAATGGATCAGAACTACCCACGAAACAAGGGCATTCCAGAGGAGTGGTATATGGGATAATTATTCACAATGTTAGTAAGCCATATGCACGGAGCATGACAGTGAAGCACATAATTTATGGGCAGTGTTCCTTGTGTTGAGCATATTATGTGGAGCCTATCCACATTTACTTTTTCTCTTTCTGTTTTCAATTTTAATTATATATTGACCTATGCATCATTATTGATATTCTATTTATAAGGTTGTAGTAGCTTGGTTAATTTATTGTGAGAAATTGTGCAAATGTAATCAGGTTAATGCTCGGCAGTTTGACATATCTAGTGACATGTTTTGGAAGGATGGTCATCCATTTCGGATTATTGGTGGTGACTTGCATTATTTTCGAGTTCTTCCTGAGGTATGTTTCTATTATATCATCATTTTAAATTTAATTTCTTATTTCCCTGATTAATACTGGCGTGGTTTATCCAAAGCTGATCCTAAAGGATATTGAGATTTGAAAAGATTAAGAGAAAATATTTCCACCGGAAGCTGCACACTGCAGTCAAGGTCCTTTATGAGGAAACTAAAGGCAAATGATCACCAAAGCTTTGTTCTTGTGAATCTAAGATTGGGTTGTACATTCAGGTTGGGGAAGTAAAGGAAGAGCTATAAGTGGTTACTCCTCCACATAAGGGTAATGCAACTCATTTTCAGCTAGGGTGGCTTTGCTAGTCCATGGAAACAATTGGGTGGCAAGGTGGCATAACTGTGGGAGGCTGAGCTGAAGCATTTGGGCATATTGTTCTTTTAGCTAAGTTGAGGCAAGCTAGGGGGTTGCAATACTTACGGCTCATAGAAAATTTTTCCTCTTGAGGGAACTTGGAATTCCACCAATAGGTGACATGGTGTGTTGGTGTACGATGTCCTGTATTCCATTAGAGTTTAATCCAGGGAATACTGGTGCAGCACCTCGACAGGCAGGCAGGGGTGTAGGGGGGCGCCCCCCACTCGAATTTTTTATTTGAGGGCAATTGTGTACTTTTTGGATTAGGGTTTTTCGCTATATATTTGTAGCGAGAGTTTCTTTCTCTGTAATGCAAGCAATACTGAGAGGTGTGAGGGATGAGCGCTGTAACCCTATTCTCCATTGATAGTGAAGCATGATCTCATCTCACCGGGGATGTAGGCAAAGTGATAATGAGTTAAATGCCATTGTAGGTTTGAATAGTGTGGAATGATGAAATAGGATTTGTGAAGTCAGTCCACTTATTTGTTTAATGTTTAGTTGAATTAAGTTATTGTATTCTTTATTGTTACAAAATAGTAAGTGTTTGTTTTGTAGTAGACCGAGTCCTCTCAAAGCTTTGATCATGAATGGCGCAAGTGTTTTTCAAATGTTTCAAACTAGAAACCAAAATGTGTGTTTTGAGGATATCAACGGACCATGTTGTTAACATCTTTTGGAGAATCGAATGTGTTTTCTAAGATTGACACTATGGACTGAATTTTAGGTTCTTGACTTCCAGTAACTCTGTAAGTCCCTTATAAATCTCAAACTTGGAGGGGCCTGTGAAGTGAAATGGAAGCAGCAGCAGGTGAGACAATTTCAAACAATGCAAGCCTTTCTCCCGCCCCGGGGAGGGGGGAGGGGGAACAAAAGTCCATCTTACCACCACACCCCGCTCTATCCTTACCATAGTTTGAGGTCTTGCCTAGATCTCGATAATATCTCTCTTTTTTCATTTACCGAGTCGAGATGACAGCCGATAGTAAAAATGACAATAACTTGACTGAGATTTATCAGTTCATGTTTTGGTTTCGGTTCAACTCAAGGCCTATTTTATAAGGGTTTTATACCCTATTTTGACTCAAGATCTCGTCTGTCTTGCCTCAGAAGTGAGAAAACTCTCCCAACTAAGGCTGTTGGTGCTTCTCTTTGCCAAATCTCACCTGTATTGCCTCAACATCAATATTAATCCTTGGAGATTGAAGATTGACACTTCAACATCAACTTTTGGAGCTCGATTTTTTCTCAAAACAATTGTAGGTAGAAATTAAAAATAAAAAATAAAAGTTTTCAAGAACCACCAACCTAGATATTGTGTGGAATAGCCTAGGGTAGAGCTCGCCTACACCATAGACTAACAACCTAGGGTCCAAATTCCAAAAGTACCATTTTGAGTGTGATTTTTAAAAGTCTAATGTTTCCACTGTGTTTAGAAGGCCTAAAACAGGCTAGGTGACAAGTTTCAGGGGCTAACTTGGCCTTATGGCCACCGAAACCCATCCTGAGTTATCGTGGCTGAAAGTACCATATCTTGCTGAAATCTCGCGAGATCTCAGCAGATCTCTGTTTTTCGCCTATTCTAAATATGACAAGTCCCCCTTGGATTCAAGAAGAAGGAAATGAAGAATGGACGAAACCAGTGGTGAAACTGAGACCTCAAATCTTGATCCTTACCCTAAAAGAACGGTGGCTATAAGGGATCTTGGGCCAGATTAACAAATTGCAATCATTAGAACCATGTGGTAGATTCTTTATAAGTGGATCATGCTATGTTACTTGTCCATCCAAAGTATTAGCATTCAGTTATTGTTCTCAGAAAGAAATGGCTTATCCTTCATCTCCCATAAGCATGTAGAATGTAGTCAGCCAGTGGACCCTCTATCTCGCTATAGCTTGATCTATGACACTCAATTCCTGAACAATATTTGACGTTTGTGTTCTTTCTGTTGAATTATTTTGGGACACAGTTGAGGGCAGTGTACCCCCACAGCATGCAGTTTTGTCTCGTAGTTCTTAATGCACATTCGATTCCATATAAAAAAAAAATGGAAAAAGAATAATGGATCTTCTGATACACCCGGCCAAGTGGGTAAACTTCCATGCATCTAGTTATTTTATACTCCATCTTACTTGAGTGTGCATAAGCTTCCACCGTCAAGATGGTCATTTCTCTCTCGCTGCCCCATCCAGTAAGAACCTAAGAAGTCCCTTTTAAAAATTTCAAGTTTGTTTTCCATGGCAATATTACCTTAAACAAGCAATGATAGTAATTAAAATAAAAAAGGAAGAAAATCATGCATGCAGTTTCTTTTCCAAACTGTCAACCTTCTAGCTATCTTTTTTATGAGCAATCTCAAATTTTATCTAAGTGGGACATGAGGGTTCCTTATTGGCCCATCCCCTCATGCTCCATCATATTTTTTTAAGTCATTCAGAGTTTTTCTTTCAAATTAACACAAAGTGCTTGCCTAAGTTAACCCCTAAGCCAGACACGTTTCAAATATTTAAGAATATACTTCGTAGAATGTGGCCAATCCTCTCTTGAATTGCAATCAAGCGTTATTCACAATGTGGATTTAGAATTATAAGATCTTGGAATTCTATTACTAAGATTTGAGAGTTGAGACTCTACTATGTCCGGGTTTTGTTTATATATTTTGATCCAGTAATGAACTAACTTGGTCAATTTGCTACTGAAAGTGTAACTAGCCTATGAGTGCTTTGTTTGGTGATGCAAAAATGTATTATGCTGATCTTTTAATTACACCTTGGTCATTTGTCATTGTAGTTGAGTTTGTTTTGGTGAACTAAATGCTAGTCTCTTAGATTCATTGGTGACCCATTAAATTCTGTCATTCTACTTTGGTGAAGTTTATTGGAAAATATTTCTTTTAAGCTTGCAGTACTGGAAAGATCGACTTTTGAGAGCAAAGGCATTGGGCTTGAATACCATCCAAACTTATGTACCTTGGAATCTGCATGAACCACAACCTGGAGAATGGATATTTGAGGGTATTGCCGACATAGAATCCTTTCTCAAGCTTTGTCAGGAGTTAGGGTTCCTTGTTATGCTTCGTGCTGGGCCTTATATATGTGGAGGTGAGATTTACTGTCCCATTTATGAATGTCAAGAATATTGTAAAAGCTTTATAAAATTTTACAGAATTTTTCTTGTAGAAGCTTTACAGATTTTTTGTTACTATTTCAAGGTGTAGCTAAAACATTCGAGTAAGCACTTCCATGCCAGGGTGACAGTAGTCTGATCTGGGGACCATAAGGGGAGGGGGGTTGGTGTACCTGCATTTTAGTTCTTTCTTCTTTCCCCTGCTGAAAGCATTCTATGTTACAAGCAGAGAACGGAAAGTTTGTACATACAGTTAAAACATGTGCTTACAATAACTTTAGTATTCAGAACTACATATTTTAGTCTGTTTTCTATCCAACATTACTTCTTGGAACATAGATGGAGTGGAACATCTGATCCTTCCATGTGGACCTAATAACAGTCAAGTGCATGATGTATAGGTTCTAGTTGATAACTTGATATCACATCAGCTAACCTTTCATTTTTATTGGCTTGGTAGTTCTCATAAGATACTTCGAATTTTTGATCGCAGAGTGGGATTTTGGAGGTTTTCCCGCTTGGTTGCTTGCTGTAGAACCTGCTCTCAGACTGAGATCATCAGATCCTGCTTTCCTCCAATTGGTATTTTTCTGCCATAATCTCTTTGATTTTTATGAAGCTTGGTCCCTTGGAATAATTTACTGTAGAGAAGATCAATTGGACTTGTGAATGCGATGCAGGGTTGAAGGAGTTTATTTCAGGAGGGATCCTACAGGGCAACATTGGTTGTCTTCCAATGGCTTCCAGTTGTCCTTTTAGCATGTCAAAACATGACAGGAAGTTGAAGATGTCCCACAATTGGCTAGTAAACCAAACCCTAATGCTAGAATTTGGGTTTTGATTTCCTCTAGAACTAGGACGGAATTAGGTTGATATGAGGCAAAAAGACTTGAAGAAACTAGAAACCAGTTTAAAGAATCTTAAAAAGAAGTTGAATTTATCAGAAAATAGCAGAAAGAAATTAAGGATTCAGGGTTTTGGGATAAATTGTACAATATCAAGAGGAAGAGTCCATTAAGCCTGGAATCTGGTTTAGTGTCCCTTAAGACCATGCATTCCTGTGGTTAAAGTGAGAATGGTTTTTTTTTTGTTTCCTTCTTTCTTTCTTATAGCGTAAAATGATGTAATAGAACTTATAACTGGAGAATAATAAGACAGTAGAAAACTCAGAATTGATGTAATGGGGTGAGTGTCGAGGTAGCACCGTAGCAGAAACCAATCAAATATACTTTCACTAGAACAGCAGCACAGAAAACAGGGTATTGAAACTGAGAGGCAGGGGACGAAGTGGAACTCAAAGAAGATTGCATCTGGGGGATCCACCAAACATTTACAGGAGTCGATCTAAAACTTCAACCATGAAACAATACGGTTTGCAGAAAAGAGCTTGCAGCTTTCATTCAATAATTTGTGCCTCTAGCATGCTTGTACATATATTTCTTACACTTATTTTTCCTTGTACAACATGAAAATAGAAACTCAAGAGTTCAAATGTAGATCTCCTAGCTGAAAAAGAAATTCTAAACATGAAGACACAAAAATGAAAATATTAAATTAACTAAGAAAAGAATTAAGTGATGTAGGGGATTTCCTAGACAACTAAGTTCCCTACGAGAGTGATTCAATTAGGGTAAGACAAACTTAAGGGGGGTTCTTGGGATTAGATTGGGATTTAGATATGCTCAGCAAAACAAGATTCAACATGCAATAAATAAAGACAAATCAACATGTAGCCAGGAGCAATATCAATCTAAGCGGAAAAACACATAAAAACTTACTTAAGCTTCAAGTGGGGACATGGGGAAGGGAACAAACGTCATGCGAATTTTAGGTTCAGCACAAATCAATCTAGACACCAAATAAGATATGCAAACAATCAATGTCCTCTAGCAGCCAACTAAAATAGAAAATCAGTAAGGGTTTTGGATATATAACAGTGAAGAAAAGACTTAAAACAGTAGGTAAAATAGGCATAAACAAAGGTGCAGGGGCTGGTTTCAATTATAATGGGCTGCAACATATAATAGGGGATTGATGGAGGTGGGGGGGGGGTTTAGTTTCATTACTTACCTGCTGTCCAAGTCAGAGGAGTAAAGAAGAACTCGAGGTCTTCCAAGATAAGAGTGCAGTCCACCTTATTTAATGAAGGAAAAATTCCAGTTTGGTGATTAATTGTTCAACAGCATTCTGATGAATATTTTGCAACTGAGTTGATCCCCATTCTGCAATACTCGGTAACCGCAGCAAACCAGAACAGTAATCGATAAAACATGGAAGTGAAAGAGAGAGAGGGATGAGGAGAAAGAGAGAATAGCGAGAAAGAAAGAGAGAGAGGTGAGAAAAGAGAGAAGCCGAGAGTGAGAGGAGATCGTGAGAGAGAGGAGGACAACACCCTTTTGCATTCAAAAAAATATTGTTCATTCATTAACCCCATTGTGGCCTAGGCCATTACATAAATAAGAAACTTAGTTACTAAAATAAAAAGAGCCAATTGGAAAGTAAATAAAGACTTCCTAAAAACTAACAACTAATAAAGTAGTTTCCTAATTAATTAAAAGACTAACAAGGAAAAGAATATTCTAAAAATAAACTACTAAACTAACAACTAATGTGGCCCACAAGATTTGTTGAAATCTGGAAAGAGAGAGGGACTTGATCCAACACTGGAAAAGGCTGGATCGAGCCTCCTTTTCTTACTCCTTTTTCTTCTTCTTCTTTCTATTCTTCCAGCCACAAAGATAGTTGTTTCTTCTTCTTCTTGCGCCTGTACACCTTGATGTCCCCATCAACTCTCCCCGGTTTGGAAGAATTCACTTCCGGTGAATTAAAGCTCATGTAATATTCAAGCAGGTTTGGGTTGAGTTGTTGGATTTCTTACAATATGATCCAGGTGTTGTCAATTTCCAGACGTCCACGCCACTTGACCAAGAACTCTCTAGAACCTCCAGTGTGTGTGGACACAATCCTCTCATCAAGGATTTCCTCAACTTTTTCAATTCTTCTCGTGACCTTAGGCACACGTGGTAATGAGGTGAGGGGAAGTGGTTAGTTTGGCTCAGTAGTCTTATCATTGGTGAAGGGGAAGTCTTCAAGGTTATTAGGATAGAAAGGGGTATTGGTAGAGGTACCATGGTATGGGACTAGGTCTTCAACATTGAAAATATTACTGATCTCCATACTAGTTGGCAGATCAAGAACATACGCATTAGCACCTATCCTCTTGAGTGCCTTGAAAGGACCTGTGCTACGAGCATGTAGCTTGCTCGCTTTTCCCTTAACAAAGTGTTGCGGCTTGATTCTTACCATCACCATATCGCCTTCTTGAAACTCTTATAGCCTTCTGTACACATCTGCCTTCGATTTGTATTGCTTATTGCTTTGTGCTATCTGTCTCCTTATACCTGCATGCAAATCATGTATATGCTGAGCAAAAGATTCGATTGACTGGGAGGTCCTGGAACTAGACACGACTGGGATAAGTCTATGGGAGCCTGGGGCTGGTATCCTGAACAGATCTCAAAGGGGGACAGACCAGTGGTACGGTTCTTAGAACTATTGTATGCAAATTCGGCCTGGCTAAGGACTCGATCCGAACTGGTAAGGTATTCTCCTATGAGGCAAAACAATAAATTCCCTAAGCTCTTATTGACAACCTCGGTCTGGCCATCGATCTGAGGGTGGAAAGCGGAGGAGAAATGGAGTTTTGTGCCCATCATCCGACATAGAGTCTTCCAAAAATGACTGATGAACTTAACATCCCTATTAGACACTATGGTGATGGGCAACCCATGGTATTTGATAACCTCATTAAAGAAAAGTCTGGCTACTATGGATGCATCAGAGGTCTTAGAGCATGGGATGAAATGGGCCATCTTCGAGAAGTGGTCTATAACCTCATAAACTGAATCATGTCCTCTCAAAGTTTTTGGCAGACCAAGCACGAAATCCATGCTAAGGTCTTGCCACTGGGCATGGGGAACGGCTAGGGGAGTGTACAAACCCGTATTCTGCTTTTGTTGTTTGGCAGTTTGGCATGTCCTACACTGACTCACAACTCTTGCAACATCCCTCTTCAATCCTAGCCAAAAGAATTGGTCCTCAACGAGGGTGATGGTCTTATCTCAACCGAAATGGCTAGCGACGCCCCTAGCGTGCAATTCTCAGATCAGGAAATCTCGGAGTGAAGTCCTGGGAATGCACAACTTGCTCCCTTTAAAAAGGAAGCTCTCCCTAAGTAGGTAGTCCGAGCGGCTGACCAGGTTGCCTTCACTCAAGGAAGTGAACGGCTCACTAAAATCAGGATAGGTGGGGTATTGAACCTTGACTCGCTCGAAGCCTACAACCTCTATACTCATTGCCTGGAGTAACACACTAGCCCGACTCCCAACATTGGTGTTATTAAGGAACATGTTCACCCGGCTCAGTGCATCTGCAGCAGTATTCTCGACACCAGGTCTGTGCTTGAGTACAAAATTATACTCTTGGAGAAACTCAACCCACTTGGCATGTCTCTGGTTAAGTTTCTTTTGAGCACTCAGGTATCTCAGAGCCTGGTGGTAAGAGAATAGCACAAATTCTTGCGGTAAAAGGTAATGTCGCCAATAGTGCATGATTGGACAACCGTATAGAATTCCTTGTCGTCTGTGGAATATCGTTGCCTAGCTTCATTGAGTTTCTCACTAAAATAGGCAACAGGGTGGCCCTCTTATCCTAGGACGCCACCTATTCCAATACGAGATGCATCGCAATTCACTTCGAAGACCTTAGAGAAATCCGGGAGGCGCAGGACTGGAGCTTCAGTCATAAGCTTTTTAATCTCATTAAAGGTCTTCGTAGCACTCTTAGTCCATTGAAACTCCTTTTTCATGCAATCGGTGATAGGAGACAATGGAACTAAACGGGTAGATGAACCTCCTGTAGAAAGTGGCTAAGCCATGAAAGCTTCACACCTTATGAACATTAGTTGGCTCAGGCCACTCTACAATCGCTCTCACTTTCTCAGGGTTAGCAGATACTCTTTGGGCTGACACAACAAACCCTAAAAAGATGACTTGATCACTCATGAAGATGCACTTCTTGAGGTTGACATAAAGTTTTTCTTGTAGGAGCACATGAAAAACCTTCTGTAAGTGATCCAAGTGGGAAGACGAGGTTTTACTCTAGATGAGCATGTCATCAAAGTAAACCACTAAGAATTTGCCAATGAATGGTTGGAGCACTTGATTCATTATCCTCATGAAAGTGCTATGTGCATTTGACAAGCCAAAAGGCATGACTAACCACTCAAAAAGGCCATCCTTCGTCTTGAAGGCTGTCTTCCACTCATTTCTAGGCCTAACCCTAATTTGGTGATACCCGCTCTTGAGATCAATCTTCGAAAAAATCGAAGAGTTGGCCATCATATCCAACATGTCATTAAGTCTAGGGATTGGGAACCTATACTTGACGGTGATCTTATTGATGGCCCTACTATCTATACACATAGGTCAGGTGCCATCGTTCTGTGGCTTGAGCAAGGCAGGTACGGCACACGGGCTAAGGCTTTCCCTAATGAATCCCTTCTATTACAGTTCATCCACTTACCATTTGAGTTCGGCGTACTCTTTTGGATTCATTCGGTAATGGGGTAAGTTCGGGAGAGAGGATCCTGGAACTAGGTTAATAGCGTGTTGGATGTCACGCATAGGCGGTAACTCATCAAGTAGTTCCTCAGGGAATAACCTTTCATATTTTCTCAACAAGGGTTGTACTTTTCTAGGAGCCTCAGTGAATAAGCGTGACCTATCGGTATTACTTTGTACGGCAACTAGAGCATAAATCTTCCCTGACTCTTGAAACTCTCCTTCAAATTGTTGTTAATTTAAAATGTTGAGTGTCTTGGTGGGGTTTTGTTTAGTGGTACTTCCCTTGTGTTCTGAAACCCTAACTTCCCTAGGGTCACTGGGGTCAGTTTGATTTTCTTCCTTTTGAACTCAAAGACATGGGTGTTAGACTTCCCATAATTGGTGACATCCCGGTCATACAATCAAGGTCTACCTAGGATGATGTGGGCAACATCCATCTCTAGGACATCACACCACACTCAATCCTCATATCCTGCAAAGTGTAGGGGAACCAGACACCTCAGATTAACGGGGATGGTGGACTAATTTACCCAGGAAACCTTATAAGGCTTGGAGTGGGGTTCAGGTTTGAGGCCTATTCGAGCAATTACGCTCTTGGCAACCACAGTTATGCAACTCCCGCTATCTATGGTGATGCGGCAGTTCTTGCCGTGATGACATGTGTAAGTGATGAAAATATTAGTTCATCGCCAATCATCGCTACTCCTAGGTTGCGAGACCATGCATTGCACAATATCAAACTTGAGGTCACCGGCCTCCTCGGTGTCCTCATCAAATATGGTCTCATCTGGTCTATGGTCCTCATATTCAAGGTCCTGAAAACCCTCTTGGTCACCTTCTTTAGGAGTCTGCTCTCCCACATAAAGATTGCTATTGGGATACTCTTTGGAGAAGTGACCAAACCCACGACACTTGAAGCACTGTTGTTGCCCACTACTCTTGGGTGCTTCTCCCAAAATTCCTTTATCCTTGTTGTCAAATTGACGCTATGTTGTAGCAGGGGGTTTTAGGAATCCAGTTGAGCCTTGGGGTGGTTTTCTAAATTGGGACTCCCCAGCTTGGAAGCTTTTCCTCTGAGAATAAGTTCTCATGGAGGATTCCACCTCAAGGGCTATCCTGAAGGCTTGTGGAATGTCTCGCACCAGCTGGGGCCCCATACGAGACTGAATTTCGGAGTTGAGCCCTGTAAGGAATCGGGATAGTGTCTGCTCAACATCCTCCCGAATATGGCTTTTAATTTTCAATTCATTGAACTTGCTCATGTATTCGGTCACAGTTAACTTTCCTTGCTTTAGGATATTCATTTCATTCAACAACTGGAGCCTATAAGTGATAGGAAAAACTTGCTCAACATGCTCATGAATATGGCTTTTGATTTTCAATTCATTGAACTTGCTCATGTATTCGGTCACAGTCAACTTTCCTTGCTTCAGGGTATTCATTTCATTCAACAACTGGAGCCTAAAAGTGATAGGAAAAAAATTCCCTCCTGAGCCTCTCTTGCATTTCTACCTAGGTGGTGATTGGCTCCAGTCCTAGGTGGTCCTCTTGGTACTCTAGGTTTGTCCAGAAGTCCTAGGCAGTTCCGACAAGCTTGAACTTAGCAAATCGGTAGTGGACTTCTTCTAGCATATTGTAAAAATCAAAGTACCTATCCATCTACTTAATCCAATCCAGAAGGATCCTAGCATCAATCTGACCATCATAGGTAGGGGCATCTACCTTAATCATTCGTCTGACATCAAAGCCCCTATCATGATGCTCATAACCCTCATCATCTCCATATTGGGTATGGTGTCTTGGCGGTGGTCCTCGACCCCTATCCCAACCTCTACCACACCCTAGGCCTTGGATGTTATCCACTATCTAGTCATAACCATCAGTGTGGTTATTCTCGTTCACTTCCTCAGGGTTAAGGCCTCTGTCCCTAGGTTCAGTGCTATTAGCGTTACGGCCTTGCCGTCCATCAGGGTTTTGAGCATTTGTCTTGAGGCCAGCCAACTTATCGATAAGGGTCTGGAAATGGGTAGCCTGTGTCTTCTGTACAGCTTGGCTAGCTTGGAGGTGCTTGGGAGGTCAGACATATCCTGGTATGCTATACCACGATGATTGGACATAAAGAGATGGGCAACCAAGGTACGGTTGCCACCAAAAACTCAAGGTCTACTCAGAATCTCCAATTGAGACAGGTAGTTAGCCCTCTCAATCTTGAGGTTAGAAATCTCCCGCTTGAGTATGTGCTTTTAGAGGGAATAGTGTCCAATGCCATTTGGTCCCGCCAATCTAAGGAAGAAAAGGGTGTCCTCTAACCTATGGTAACACTCTCTTAACTCAAACTCTACTACCAACAGATTGTGACGAAGACTAGACCTCAAAAGGTAAGACATGTAAACAATGGACAACAGTACCTAATTGCCCTAAACCTAGATAAAACTATGCTCTGATACCAAGATAATGTAGGGGATTTCCTAGACAACTAAGGTCCCTACAAGAGTGACTCAATTAGGGTAAGACAAACTTAAGGGGGTCTTGGGATTAGGTTGGGATTTAGATATGCTCAGCAAAACAAGATTCAACATGCAATAAATAAAGACAAATCAACATGTAGCCAGGACCAATATCAATCTAAGTAGTAAAACACAAAAAAAAAACTTACTTAAGCTTCAAGTGGGGACATGAGGAAGGGAACAAACGTCATGCGAATGTTAGGTTCAGCACAAATCAATCTAGACACCAAATAAGATATATAAACAATCAATGTCCTCTAGCAGCCAACTAAAATAGAAAATCAGCAAGGGTTTTGGAGATATAACAGTGAAGAAAAGACTTAAAACAGTAGGTAAAATAGGCATAAACAAAGGGGCAGGGGCTGGTTTCAATGATAAGGGGCTGCAACATATAACAGGGGATTAATGGAGGTGGGGGGGTTTATTTTAATTGCTTACCTACTGTCCAAGTCAGAGGAGTAAAGAAGAACTCAAGGGCTTCCAAGATAAGAGTGCAGTCCACCTTATTTAATGAAGGAAAAATTCCAGTTTGGTGATTAATTGTTCAGCAGCATTCCCCTGAATATTTTGCAACTGAGTTGATCTCCATTCTGCAATATCCAGTAACTGCAGCAAACTAGAATAGTAATCGATAAAACAAGGAAGTGAAAGAGAGAATAGCGAGAAAGAAAGAGAGAGAGGCGAGAAAAGAGAAGCCGAGAGTGAGAGGAGATCGTGAGAGAGAGGAGGACGATAACCTTTTGCATTAAAAAAATTATTGTTCATTCATTAACCCCATCGTGGCCTAGGCCATTACATAAATAATAAACTTAGTTACTAAAATAAAAAGAGCTAATTGGAAAGTAAATAAAGACTTTCTAAAAACTAACAACTAATAAATTAGTTTCCTAATTAATTAAAAGACTAACAAGGAAAAGAATATTCTAAAAATAAACTACTAAACTAACAACTAATGGGGCCCACAAGATTTGCTGAAATCTGGAAAGAGAGGGACTCGATCCAATGCTGGAAAAGGCTGGATCGAGCCTCCTTTTCTTCCTCCTTTTTCTTCTTCTTCTTTCTTCTTCTTCTTTCTATTCTTCCAGCCACAAAGATAGTTGTTTTTTCTTCTTCTTGCGTATAGCCGACTACTATCCCCAATTAGCCTTCTTTATGCCTCTATGGTTTGAGGTGCTTTGGTCATGTTCAACGGGGGCCTGGGCCTGGGGATGCCCAAGGATTAAAGTATTGGTATCGGTCTTCGTATTGGTCGGCTAAATTTAAGATATGTATCGGAGGGTATCATATCATATCGTATAATATCGGAGACTGTAAGATACACAAACGATGCGCACATAAATGGACAAGAAACTCATTTTTATAGACTTTTGCATTAAAACAGTAAAATAAAAAAGCTATATATAACATATATCATGTATAAAGACTAAAATGGAGACCACTGTACTGAGAGACAAGTGTATTCAATTGAAATTGTTCAAAAGGATGAGGTTTCTTACATATAGTAATGGTCTATTGTCGACTTTCTAAGAAATTTTAAAATCTCTGAACAAATTGATGCAAGAATTCATGTTTGATGCAATGTTTTAGTTTGTTTTTACCTAAATCTACTCAAACATAGCAAAAACATGAAGTAGAACAAACTTAATTTTTTGATCTTGCCATTCCAGCTTCTTACAAAAATGCTACTAGAACATTGCAAAAGGGATGACAGTAACTTCAGCAATTATGACATGAGATACAAAGTTCAATTTTGTGGAAGGATCAAAACACTTGACTTATTGCAAGAACAAACAACATTAAATAGAAATGATGACATTAGTTGTCGTAATGATTCTTATAGAAATTAAGAATTAAATGAAATGGAGAAATCAAACGGAAGACACTTATCTGGCTGCAAGGACTCTACAGATGTAAACTGGAGGAGATGATCAACATGTGGATGCCATAATTCATGGCAAGGAGTATATGAAAGAATGGTATATCAAGATTGTGAAATATATTGGATAAAAGTGCAGTTATACTTCAAATTTTGGAAACCTAAGTATTGCCAATGAGAAGAAAAAGCTCTGTTTCGAAAATGAAATAGGTTTCGTAGATAGTATCGGTGAGTATCGAGTATCGGTTGTGTATCAGTGAGTATCACTTTGATACAAACCAATACACATGTTATTCAATTGTTTAGGGCTTAATTGTACGTATCAATGAGTATCGGAGAGTATCATACGATACACTTTGATACATAATTTTTTTTTTAAATCCGTGTATCGTATCGGTGCCAACCGATACCGATATCTATCGGCTGATACAGTCGATACTTTTAACCATGTGGATGCCATAGTAAAGAGGAGTGATATTTGAGGGAGCTAAAGATCTAGGGGTAGACCTAAAATGACCATAGGAGAAGTTGTGAGGAATAACATGCAGAGTCTAGGTCTTGTCCCTAGTATAACCTCAGATAGAGCATATTGGAGGACTAGGATCCATGTAGCCGACCCCATTTAGATGAATTTCTCCTATCTTGTTCTTTACTTTTACTTTCATCGTTCTTTCATCTGTATGCCATGCCTTTTTATCTTTTCCTTTTCTTATTTACTTCATTTCTCCTTTTATGTTTGGACCTCATTTTCCCTACACTTTGTTGTGCAATGCCACGATTCTAGCAACCTTACCACGCAACTGTTAACCTAGGGTATATGATTGTGAAAGGACAAGGAGAATGCCAAAGATGGTTGGCATTGAAGCGTTTATCATGCTTTGCCTTTAGATGAATGTCAAAACAGGATTCATGTTACTGAATTCAAATAGTTGTGATAAGACTCGGTGCATGTTTGGCTAAGCTTCTGGGGCTTTTTCTTATGGGCTTCCAGAAGCCAGCTTCTTAGGTTCAAAATTGCATGGCCCACAAATTATTTGTTTTGGAAGCTTTGTGGCAGAACCCCAAGAACCATGCCCCCCCCCCCCCCCCTGCTTCAGGGCTTTTCCTACTTTATGCTGTAAATATTCCAAAAGAAATAATTTTGTTAAATGTACTTTAACTTTAGAGTTATCTTCTCAAAGCCCAAAGGTAAAAGCCTTGAAAGCTTAGTCAGATATGGTCTTAGTTGCAAATTCAGTGAACTCAAGCTCTAATGAAACTGAGGTGAATATTAAAATTAATAGAAAATACTTCAAGCTATCAGTCTGTGACAGGATTTACCTTTTTTGGAGTTATGGCCAATAATTTGAATTATGTAATCTACATAGTTTGAAAGGCTAGTACCTTGAAGGAGTTGAAGACTCAAAATGCGATTCCTTTTGGAGATATCTGTTAAAAAATCAAGCAACTTAAGCTTTGGGACATGGAGTGTCAAACTTAAGATCCTTCGGGTGGGTGCACCAGACATAATGGATGAGTTGGATTCCCCAGCAGATACTGGTGATGAAGATCCCGTGAATCAGAGTCTGAGACTCCTAGTGAACCTCTGGAATCGGCGTTTATTGGACCTGCCCGACCTCCTATCTTCCCATGCAACTCAGTCTTGGGAGTTCATTTTACACTTATCCTTGGACTTCTTAACATCCTTCACCAATGGCTTTCCCCAAGATACCCTTAGGATACAATTAGTTTTCTTCTATATGCTATCAACAAACAATAAACAAACAACAACAAAGCCTTATCCCAACTTAATGGGGTCGGCTACATGGATCTGTGCAAGGACACAAAGGAAAAGTAAAAAAATGAAAGGAAACATAACACAATAACAGTAACAAAGTAAAACACAGTTAGTTCTTTTCCTATATGCTATGGCTCCTTCAAAATATGGTGAAGGACTGATAAAGGGGTCTAGAGGTAGAAATATGCTAGTCGGATATTGGAGGTGGTTCTTCCTGTTTCTGATTCTACAAATGGCCCTCACCTGCATGGGCATCCAGTTGCTCTGTAAGAGACATGCACTCTGCAAGAGAAGATTTTAAAAATTTTAAGTCTCTGACTGTAATCATGTTTTATTTTATAAACATTGGTTTTGTTTCTTGTTCTTCCTTGTTGATGCACATTCTGATGGACTGGACTTATTTGTTGTTATTTGTCACAGGTGGATAAATGGTGGACTGTTCTACTTCCTAAAATAGCTCCACTTCTTTACAATAATGGAGGTCCTATTGTTATGGTCCAGGTAAGTGGATTTTTTAGTCCTTGCTTAGTCTTTCTTTTGATTACTGGTAATATATTGGTAATAAAAATTATATGCATGTACATAATGAATCCTTCTATGCAGAAAGGGCTTTAGGTACACTTCATGCAGGAGAATTTCCAAATTTTAGTCATTGTAAGAATGAGAGAAGACTGTATTTGGACCTCAATAATGATGCAAGACAGGTTCTATGATTTAACCTTCATTAATGTGCCCAAAACCACATTGGCTATCACCTTTTTTATTGCCAAAGGCTCCAGAAGGAAAATTAAAGATCTTATACTCCTTGTGAAAAGTAAAGTATTCTGCTTCAAACAAACAAAATACTACATTGGAGTAGAGGAGCTCGACTTGGAATCTTAATGTGAAACTTAAGGATCGTCAAAAATCCCAACCTGCTGCTGCCCATTACATTACTTTGAGAGTGTTCACCTTTAACTGAAAAGGTCCAAAAGGAAGATATAAATACCTGCTACCATGCATTAGTGCATGTATTTCTAATTCATTTATATAAACCAATCTGGGTACATTAGAATACTCTAAACCTTCTTGTTATCTGTAAGGATCTCTCCCATACTTTTTAGGCTGGGTAGCAGTAGAAAATCCAGTGCAGTTTATCTCGGTCTCTTTGGTTTAAGGTACGGAACTCGGTGGGGTTGGATCTTTGAGAAAATTCTGATTTTCATTATCACCTTGATAGTTTCTGGAAGTTCCTACTTCAATTTGATTTTCTTAAATGAGACAATTTATTTGACTCCTTCCAAAGCTCTTGAAAAATAATGATGGTAGAGTCTGCTTCAATGAAGATTTCATACCCTGGAGTGATGGATGACATGTTTGCAAATTCAATTACCCTTCTTGAACCTTTAATAAGAGATACTCAATACTTCCTGTTGATGGATGACATATTTGCAAAGTCAATTACTTCATATATTTCTTGAACCTTTAGTATCTCCTTCCTGTAAAAATGATAAAGAAGGCCTGTGTCAAGGTTGTGATAACTTTGACCTTCACAGAACCACTCCTCAGGAAATCCTAAAGTCAGAGAACAATGGGTAGAGGCCTAAATCCAATTCCTGCAGGAAGAATGCACTAGAGTGAAGCCTTGTTTGGTCCTTCTGTAGGCATCTCACTTGGGATTCATTGTTTGGTCCTTCTGGAGGTCTCTCACTTGGAATTCATCTTGTTGACCTGAATATTGAACTTTTAAGAATTTGAAGTCTTCTTATCTTGTTGTCCACAGAAATGTTGTGTTTATGTTTTTCTTTTACTTTTATTATCGAGTAAAGATTACTTTGCCAGATTGAAAATGAGTATGGTTCATATGGAGATGACAAAATCTATCTTCGCCATTGTTGTATACAGAAATGTTGCGGTTCTGTTTTTCTTTTACTTTTATTATTAAGTAAAGATTACTTTGCCAGATTGAAAATGAGTATGGTTCGTATGGAGATGACAAAAGCTATCTTCGCCATCTCGTTACTTTGGCTAGGACACACCTTGGAGATGACATAATCTTGTAAAGATTCTTTCTTCAAACCTTTCTATCGATCTTTGAAGGAAAATTTCACTGCATATTCTAATGTACATATTTTCATGGACCAACAATATTGGGACAACATTAATTCAACAATTGTCACATGAATTTGCAAACATTTCTTTCTTCTTCGTCTTCTCTCTTCTGTCACTCTTAATTTTTTGTCCTTTTATTCTGTTTCCTGGGTCACATAAGCCTTCTTATATTCACTTTGACTTATCTTTTTGCAACAAAACTGTAAATATATACATGCATTAGACATTACATGTTTTGAACTACAATTCACTGTCAAAGGTTGGCTGGATGAGTCACCCACCTACCTTGGTTGGGCAACACTCCTAATTGTGCCTCACGGTATGTTAAATGGGGCTAAAAGTTAGTGGAGAGTTAGAACCCAAGGTCCCCTGCATCAAGTTCCATCCAAATAGTGTTTGCCAAATGGTAAAACGAAGCATTCAAAAATCTGGGATTACTGAAAGGCTGCATGGACATACAAAGGTGGGTGTATATGGGAGGGTATGTGATTGAATTTGAGCCTGAAAATTTGACATGTGGCCATCATCGCCGTAATCTCCCTATCATCCTTCCTAGTGGTATTGTGGTCCTAGTCATTAAATTCTCCGAATTATAATTTGGCCAAACAGAATTTTATCGAATTTTACAAATAATTCGGTCCGAATCCGAATCAAATAAAAAATTCTGAAAAAATTCTCGAATTTTATGGACTTTTTAAAAATTCACGAATAATTCGGCCGAACCGAATGTTGTCCGAATTATAACTGAATCCCATGTAAAAATAAAACTTTATCTTGAATAAGTCAATAATCATTTAGAAAATAGTGTGATTATTATGCATTTATTATCCTAATGTTACTTTTCTTCTTTTTTTAACAGAAACCGACAAAGCTTATCTTTCCTAAGTTAATCTCTCACAAAAAAAAAAAAAAAATTCTCTCACCCCATTTTGGTTTGACTAAGTCATACAGTCGTTACTCTCTCTCTAGTCTTTAAAGTGAATATGCATGGTGGGTAACGTGGGTCTAGCTGAATTTGTGCTTAGTCCCCCCTCTCAATCTTTCTTTCTCTGATTCAATTATTTGAGTAATAGGAAATGAGTTTAGAAAAAAAAAAAAAAAAAAGAAGCTAAATATAATATTTTTGTGTTTAAAATTTGAAATTTTAATTTTTATATCATTTGTATGTTATGTGCGTATGATAATTGATAGATAATATGAAATAAGTATTGCAAATATTAAAAATAACATTTGAATTTTTTGTCTACTTTTTATTTTTGTAAACAAATAATTCCCGAATCCAAATCCGAACTCGAATTTTATTATCTCTGCTATTTTGACTGATATTTTGACCAAATCGTTGAATTAATGAAACGAATTAATCCGAATAATTCCCGAATCCGAATTTAATAACTATGATTGTGGTACAACAGTGTGTGCTGTCCAGCCAAGTTAGGTGGGAGGCCTATCCAGTCTACCTTTTAATTCACATGTATATCAGTATATATTTGTGTCTCATGCATGGATATATTATATATATATATCGCTCATGGTGTTATGTTTCCAGTTTTTGTTTCCATAGTTGTGTTGTCTATGATTTATTAGGAGGAATTTACTTCTTAAATCATGAATGTTGATAATAAATTCATAAAACCCTCTGGTTTAGTTCTCTGTTCTGATTTACTTTGGGTAACAATATTTTGGTGTTTGAATAATTCAGGTATACTACAGACGGGGGTTCAAAGGAAACTCTTGAAAGAGGAACAATTCGTGGCTCTGATGTATTTTCAGGTTGAGTGTTTCCTTAACTTCATGACAAGAAATTTAGGATATGCATTTTACTTTATGAAAACACCAAATAGTAAAGACATCCCTCTCCTTCCCTGCCTAAGCATTAAATCATAGTTCTATTTTGCATCATATTGTTGTAAATGTTAACAAGGTAGCTGGCTGCTACTTCATAATTCAGGCCTGGAATAGACCGGGTGAATTATCTCTTCTTTTTTTTCCTTTTTTTTTTTTTTTGGAGGGGGGGGGTGGTGTGGCGAGGGGTTGTTTGAGTAACAGTGATATAGTGAGTTGTAGATCGAAGGCAAAACCATGTGGAAGGCATTGACTATATGAAGAGAGCTCTAAAGAAAATCCTTCTATAGCATATTATGGAATGCAACTTATCCAAAATCATACAATTACATATTGTCTGATTGGAAAATAATAATAATAATACAATTAGACATTCCAATCTTGTCTGAGGAATATTTCACTCTCTTGAATTTCGTAAGGGTTGGCAAATAGGAAGAAAAGAATGGTGTGATTCTCTTTCTCCTTGGTAATGTTCTAAGATGTGACATTTATGGAATTAAATTTGAATGTAGATCACTTCAGTCTTAGTGGAACCGAAGTCACCAAAAAAATGCAGGACCTTGTAGAAGTTGTGGAAATGTTGAAAATCATGTCTTTCTCTTGGACTTTCAATGTACAGTTTGTAATTGTTATTTGATGCATATAGAGTTGTAGAAATGGTGTTTTAAGCATTGGGGAGATCTGTTGGAATCATTACATGCATAAGAATCGTCTCTCAAAATAATTTTTATGTTTTAGAACCTTGTTTGATGCACTATTTCACAGTTTTGAACACAATTATTAGATTCTACACATAAGAGGGAAAATCCCTGATTGCATTCTCTTGTATCCCACCCCCCCTCCCCCCCGAGATCCCCACAATTTACTCTATTCATTGGTCCTATTTATTTATTGAGTAGTTTCAAAAACATAAATTTGAGGTCCCGAGAACCCAGATGTTGCACCAGGTTGTCAGTTATAGTGGATAAGAAAAGCACAGAGGCTACGCCTCTTTGATGCATTAGGGGATTCGAGTGTTTTGGGGTTGGCCATTGATGCTTATGTAGTGTTGAGTCCCATCTTTGTATTCCTAGTTGTTGTTGTACTTTTGCATGTACTCTATTTGCTTTCTCATCAGATTGGTACATTGTTACTTGCCCCCATACCCCCACCTCCACCCCCCCCCCCACCCAAGAAAAAAAAAAAAGGAAAGAAGGGAGAGTACATTACAATGGGTGGAATAAAACAGATCTTCTAATTATGTAAGAACTACAATCTTACCATGTATTACTAATGGTGCCATTACATACATACATATATATTAGATCGGTCTACTAATAGGGGCTTTTGCTTGGTGTGATGGTAAAAAACTGTGGCTGCCAGCATGAAGATGTGGCTTTGAGTCTTATGGCAGCCACTTAATGCAAAAAAATCTGATAGTTGGGACCAACCCCAATCTACACCTATGACCCTAAGAAGTGGAACTTGCACTTCGTTGTGGTCCCCTTTTTATCTATGGATTCTAGCTTACGTATGAACGAAGAAAAGAAAAATACCATATGATACCTCTTTCGTTAATTATATGAGATACATTTTTTTTTTAAGGAAAAAAGGGGAAAGGTTGAATGCATAAACAAAGATTTTTTGTAGCAGGTTTACACACAAATTATTTCATAATTGCCTTAAAACCACTTACATTTTAATTCGCAGCGGTTGACTTCACAACTGGGGATGCTCCTTGGCCTATATTTGAGTTGCAGAAGGAGTTCAATGCACCTGGAAGATCGCCCCCTCTTTCAGCGTTAGTATTTTCATTTTCTTCCTGTAGTATATGTTTGGTGGGAAGTCTGTTTTCCTGAAGCTCGTTATTTCAGGGAATTTTACACAGGTTGGCTAACTCACTGGGGAGAGAAGCTTGCAAAGACTGATGCTAATTTTACAGCATCTGCCTTGGAAACGATTTTGTCTCGAAATGGTTCAGCAGTGCTTTATGTATGTTTGCAGTCCCAAATTTTCTTTTTGTATATGATTGTTTAAACTTTAAATTCTATAATAGTGTCGATTATTCAAAATTTCAGATGGCACATGGTGGTACAAACTTTGGATTTTTTAATGGAGCAAACACGGGTGTAGATGATTCTGATTACAAGCCTGACCTTACTTCCTATGACTATGTGAGCATCACTATGAAGCTTCTGAAATGTTCCTGTATTTTGTTCTGAGTCAGTTTCGTTACATAAGAACTGATTTTTATTCTTTCCAGGATGCACCAATTAAGGAATCTGGTGATGTAGAAAATTTGAAATTCAGAGGTATTTTCTACACTTCTTGATATTGTATTGGGTTCCGCTAATAGATGGATTGCATATATACTAGAACTAAGCACCAATTGCCAAAAAATGTTTGTTAAATGCCTTTGTGAAAGAAAGTGATGCAGTGATCATTGGTATTTTGATCTTTCTATCGTTCTGCAAATTGTAATTTATCTTGTGGTTAAGAAATGTTCCTTTAGAGGGGGTGTGATTAATGTTCTGGGGAATTGGTTCTAGTTAACTTAGTGGTTTGGTAATTATATGGCCTTCAGTAGTATTATGGAGAGTTGTTCCTTGGTCAATGAGTCATATTGAATTGTTGAATGCCTACACTTAAGGAACATTTAACATATTCTTAAGAGTTTCATAGTGTAATCATCTGTGGTGAAGTTAAATATGATATTTGATCAGTGATTTGTAGTTAAAAGTGAATTTTTTACAGTATAAATCCAACAGTCTTCACCAACCTAGCAAGCTCGCATTTCAATTCAATTTAGAATACAAGAGCTATTATTTCATGTTGGTGACTGAAAATCATGGTTTTCTTATTTTGAAAATTATTTCAAGAAACGTTCAGTGTAGAAATGGTTGGGATACATCTGATAGTCAGCCAGTTCAGTCGTTAAGTGAATTTGAAAAATAAATGTTTCAAGTCTCTATGAAGTTTTACAAGTAACTACAGCTTGATAAAGTTGATATCTCGCAAACGAGTGGATCAACCTCCTTGAATGTTCCCAATTCCATTTCCTATTGAGCGCATGAAAATGCAAGATGGAGGCTTTTCTGAATGAAAGAAAAATCATCCCTTGGGAAAGAGATCGGCAATTCGCTGAGATGTTAGTTAGTTGTAATTGAGTAGGCTGTTCTTCTCTTTGCCCTTCAGCCAGCTAGTCCACTTATCCCTCTGTTGTAATTCCATGTTTATACCGCTGTCTAGTACGAACACCTTTTTCCAAAGAAGAATATTCCAATGTACTCCAATATTTTCTCTCTCCCAGTGGGATCATTTCCATTCTGTGGGCCATTACTGCTAGTAGATGAATTATTTTATATCAGCGCTTTTTTTTTTTTTTTTTAGGACCTCTTGAGAGTGACTCTGTGTTCTTACAACAAAATGAGCTATTTATGAATTTGGTACTGCTTTCAGCTCTACGGAGGGTCATACAGAGATACAGTTCAGTATCTCTTCCACCAATTCCTTCAAATAATGGAAGGAGGGGATATGGACATATTAAAGTGCGGAAGCTTGCATCTCTTTTTGATATACTTGATGCTTCTTACATGATCAAATCAAAAAATCCACTTCCGATGGAGTCAGTTAGTCAGGTAAACATGTGCATTTGACATTTCTTTAGGAGAGTTTTTGACTTCTCAAGTTCAAGTATGTTGATTAAAACTTTTGCTAAATGTTAACATCAACTGTATGTCCAGATGTTTGGATTTTTGATGTATGTAGCTGAATATCCAGTGAAAGAAAATGAAAGCATGCTTTCCATAGCAAAGGTACACATTTTATCTCTGTTTCTACCACTGTTATGTATTTTTTTTTTTTTTTTTTTTGGATGAATAAAAAATCCATTACCAAGCAGGAGAAAGAATATACAAGGGGGGGAGGGCGAGGGCGAGGGCAAACACAAATGCTTGACCCCACTAAGGAAGAAACCTGCAAGGGCTATGAAGCAGCCCAAAAGAAACAATGGGGAACATCAAAAGGGGGGGGGGATAATCATAGAAGAAGGGAGACTTTAGGAGACAACAGTGAGCCAGTTCCTTCAGGTGTCACGGACCTTGCGGGGACAAAGGCATCCAAGCTTTGAGCTGAAATCAAAGTAGATGGCTTTCCAAATCCTATCAAATGATATAAAGTTGGAAGTCCCTCTACAGAGATTACGCTCCATCCAAATATGGTTAATCATGGCACAGAAGGCTAGCTTTCCAAAAGCATCGCAAAAAGAGGGTCCTTTTTTTCTCAAGGGAAGGATCCTTCTAGAAGAAGGCCGGTAGGACTTAGAACTTTTTTCCAGACTGAGGAGGAAAAAGGATAGGAGAAGAAAAGATGATCAACATCTTCAGATCCATTCCAGCAGAGACAGTAGGAAGGGGGGACTTGAATGTGCCGATGGATAAGAAAGCTCTAGGTAGCTAGGCAGTTGGAGAGGGCGTGCTAGGCGGTGAAGCTATGATGACCTTTAAATAGAAGATTTTGCAACAAGGGGAGAGAATCCTTAGTGAGAATAAAGTCCCAAGCAGAGGCAGAAGAGAATAGTCCTTGGGAGGAGGGGGTGCAAATGAAGCAATTAAATCACTGTTATGTGATTTAACTGCATGATTTCTTGTCTTTTGATATGCATTTATTGTCTTCCATTCTTCCATTGTATTGATGCCCCATTAGGGGGCTGACCCTTTTTAAATATTTTACAAGAAGATGCTTGACTTGTCTAGCTAGTGCTGCCCTAGCCCAACTCTATACTCCCTCCTAAAATTATTGAATGAGGGCCGATCCTTGGTTAGCTGATGGACTGAGTGCAGCCCAAACTCGAATTTGGTATTGGACTCAATTGCTACCGTTCTTGATAGATTATATTGTTTCATGCATATTTTAAAGCGGCATTCACCAAAACTTTGTATGTAGATGGCGATGGGTATAGGATCATGGTCTACCATTCCATCTGCCAAGAACAAATTTTAGATATCCAAAACTTCACCCTATATTTATTATGTGGTGAATGACCCTTGTCTGTCTCTATCCATCAGTAATATTCCCCATTTTGTTTATATGGAAAAAGAACTTGGGTTTCTTCAAGGCCAAATCTTGGTTTTGCATCAGGTCAAGACCTAGTTCAAAACCAAAATTTTAGTCAGAATGCTGAGGAAATATTGGGATCTGCTTGGCAGGGAAATATTATCTAAACTTTTAACCCTTTATTTTCTCATGTTATTCTTTCTTATCTTCTTAAATTTTGGTTATGGGAACCAAGGCAAAAACCCTGGCCACTCGTACTCGTATTAGGGATAGATCTAGTACGAGTGGTTCCCCCACCAGTCCCCCTCCTAAAAGGAGGCGTCTGCCAAAATAAGAAAGAAGCAAGCACAGGCCAACACTTATGCTAATCCTCTAGTGGCGCTTAAGCACTCAAGGGACCTTCCAGTGTGTTTACAGAGACCAGCTGCTACCGTCAGATGCCAAATGGTTACAGGCTATTAAGCTGATGTCAGATAAGACACTTGATGCACCTATATCTTCCTGAATTTCACCAGATTCCTATTTCATCTTCATTCTCTGTTACTTCTTCAGTTTTCTTCCATATCATATCAGAAACCATAACTTTGGAGATTCATAACGTTTGGCTGCAAAACCAGCAAAAGACCTTGGAATTCCAAGAGCAATGAGAAAATTTATAAACTTTGGTTTAATTGAATATATATATATATATATATATTGTCAAAAGTTAGTGATTAATCTTACTTATCTTTTGCTTTCATATTGGATGGGTGAGAGAGATCATAAAGGCTTTCTATTTTCAAGATGTTACGATGTTGAGAATGCATATCAGGCTATCCGCCTACCCCTTGACCTGGAAAAAGCTGTCAAAACCTTGATTTGTTGTTTTTCTGTTCCTATGTATCAATCATATATTCATATTGCAGTCATGTGGTTTCATGTATTGGAAGTTTGGAACCACCCATGGATCTTAACAAATTTTCTTCAAGTGCTAGCATTCAAATATTCATTATTATACTCCTGAAAATGGGTTTCACAAGATTGCAAGGATGCTCATTGTGGTGGTTTTCTGGATTTACCATGTTCAGTCCCTTGTCTTTCTGTTTTCATAGTTTGTTATGCATGTCTATCTGATACAACTGAGAGATCAGTATGTTAATATTCTGTTAGTAGATGATAAGATTCATGATTTTTCAAGCACAACACTGCAACCACCCTTACATTCATCTTTAACTAATTTAGTTAGCAATAATATTCACCTTCTTACCCCTTCCAGTTCAGTGTTAACAATGAACAGCTGAAACTTGACATCTTTCAGTAATACCGCTTGCAGGTACATGACAGAGCCCAAGTGTTTGTTTCATGCCCATCCAACAATGATGGAAAAAGTCCAAAATATGTTGGTACAATTGAAAGATGGTCGAACAGAGCACTTGGCCTTCCCAATATTGAATGTGCTTCTAAAATCAGCTTATTTATTTTGGTACGCTACCTTCAGGATTTTCCTTCTACCCCAGCTTACTTATAGGGTTTTGACTGAACTATTATTGTATTATTTTTATAGTAAGTTTGGTGAATAATGTATCCGAAGATCATGAAGAATGATTACTATATGCTTGCTCAACATATCTAGTCTTGTGGTTATTATCTATTGATAACATAATCTTAAGGATAGGATAAGAATGTGACATCGTGTACTACCTAGCCTTGTACTCCATTCCAGTATGGACTTGTACTACATACCATATTTGTCCCTTTGTATTCCGTATCTACATTATAAATAAGAAAGACCTCTTTCATATAAGACAAGCCAAATCATTCTCTATTCTCTGATCCTTTGGTTCTCCAACCCCGATTCCGTCTTCTCAAACCTCACTCTCAGCTGCCTCTGCCAGCACCTACCAGCTCTGCCAGGACCCTTATCTGCCTTTGCTGGCACCAAGCAGCCTGCCTGGCCCCCGGCTGCCTCCATTGGCCATTGCACACCACTCCACCTGTGAGTTTTTTTATGAACTGAGATCAGTTCTGCTGATTTTATGTTGTGATTTCTTTGTTTGCCACTTGCAGCCCCTTTTGTTTGTTTGATTAGATGGCTCTGAGGCAGAGAGTACCAGTAGTGGCACCTCCATAGGGGGAGCTAAGGGTCGTGAGGTGAGTCGTGTTGGGATCATCTCCATAGCCTATCTCTCTTGCCGGATCCTACAAAAATAAATGGGACCGATTAACTCACTTGGTCTGGGGCTTATTTGCTTACTATTCATGACAACCATTTTTCGGGTACTCACGGGTGGAACAAAAAAGCCGACCGATGCCAGCACATTGAATACTTGGTTGGCTAATGATGCTTTAATAATTTCTTTTCTTATAAATTCTACAAGGCCTCCAATCAGCCCCAATTTGTTCTTCTGAACTCTACCAAAGAATTATGGGAGGCAGTTCGGCAGACATATGCACAGCCTAGCAACAATGCACATATTTATGAGCTTTGTCGCCAAGTTCATGAGACCACTCTGAAGGACTTGTCCCTCACTGCCTTCACCCTTACTACTCTTTGGCAGTTGCTGGATTTTTATCATACCATTCCCATGGCATTTTCTGATGATGCTAGCACATTTCAACGCGAGCGCGAGATGGAACGGTTCTATGATTTCTCACTGGATTAAATCCAGAATATGATCAAATCCGTATTCAATTCCTCAGCAGTGACAAGTTTCCCACTCTACTACAAGCCTATAACTTGGTTCAGCATGAAGATCGTTGCCACCCTGTTATAATGCCTTCCGTTGTTCCTGATCATTCAGCTCTTGTCACTAATCAGCAGGGTATCCCAAGCATGGACCATTCTGGTTCTTCCACTGAGGCTGGTCCTTCTGCAAGGGAATCGATAAGTGTGACTATTGTGGCAAGCCCCGATAGACCCGAGAGACATGTTGGAAACTTTATGGTCATCCTAAAAAGTGGCCGTGGGGGGAAACAAGGCCCTATATGCTCCCATGCTCAAATCTCCGAGGCGGTCAATAGTTCCCAACCATCTTTCTCTGCCTCTACAGCTCTATTTTCTTCATATCAGCTGCTTGTCCTACAGCGTATGATGTCTCAACTTGGCACGTCGTCCTTTACTTCGGCTACTTCCACTACACCTGCCTCTCACCTTGCCCAATCATGTATATTCCACGTCTCTTCTAGTTCTAGTCCCTCTTGGTTCGGGAGCTTCTGGTCACATAACTAGTTCCTCAGAGTTGTTTCGTCATATCTCCCTTCTTCGCGTAAGGACCAAATCCAAGTTACAAATGGATCCCTATCGTCTATTTCTGGGAAAGGTTCTGTTAATTATTCTCCTACCATATCCTTATCGTAAGTTCTTCATTTGCTTAATCTCTATGCTAATTTGTTTTTTATTTATCATCCCACTATTCAACTAAGAGTAATGGCAAAGGGCTCTTTCCGCCTACGCAGTGGTGCGGGTTCGAGTCCTGGGAACCAGCCTCTCCGTAAAGGGGGTAAGGTTGTCTACCTATATACCCTCCCAGAACCCTGCTTAAGTGCGGGAAGCCTTTGTGCACTGGGTAACGGCCTTATTCTTATTCAACTAAATTGTTATGTCATTTGGTATTTAACTCACCGTGTTTTTTAGGAGTTAGTGACGGGAGCGACGATCTTATATGGTAGGGTACTTGATGGATAGTACTGTCTGGATCCACATCTCACTTAAGGTTTCTGCTCATACTCTTCGGACAAATAGTGCTCTTCAGAAATTGCACTAGTGGCACTGCCGTCTTGGTCATCCCTCCTTTTGTATTTTGAGTTTAGTATTTCCTTCTTTTTTTTAGCAACATAGCCTAGAATTCTTTTGTGACATTTATGAGCCTGCTGAACATACTCATTCCTCTTATTCCCCAATTTTGAATAAAAGTGTTGTTCCTTTTCTCTGTTATTCATTCTAATTTGTGAAGTTCCTCGCATTGTAGCTCGGGGTGGTTTCAAATGGTTTATATTATTCATTGATGACTGCACTCATCTAACCTGGGTCTATCTCCTCTGTGCTAAATCAGAGGCCTTTACTTGTTTTCGCTCATTTCGTGCCATGATCTAGACCCAATTCAATGCGTAGATTCAGATTCTTCGCAGTAATAATGGAACCAAATATATTCACAAGAGCTTCCATTAATATCTTGATAAGCAAGGTATCATGGCTCAAATCTCTTGTGTTCATGCCCCATAACAAAATGGTATTCCGAAGTGAAAGAATTACCATCTTCTTGAGGTTATCCACTCCTTTTATTCTACTTACCCTTTCCCTCTATATTTAGATAAACGTTTTGAAACGTAAATGGTATCAAATCTTTATCCCTAACCCTCCAAATGAGGGTCTATTAAGAAGGGTAAAAGGGTAAGGCTGTAATGGCCCGGCCCCATTAACCTTGCACAATATTGTCCTCTTTGGCCCATGGGCCTCAAGGCTTTAAAACGCATTGTGCCATGTAAATGAGGCCAGAGGTTATTAACTAGCTCAGTTATCTCTCTCTAGGCGATGTTGGACTAAAGTTTGCAGACGCTCACCAATCTCCCAAACCCCTGGTATTTGCCTTATTCTTGGTGGGACACCTCACCGATCTCCCAAATGGGTCTGGTGCTTTCCGTATTCTTGGGTCGTCACACTTCCCCCCTTTCGGCACAACGTCCCCGTTGTGGCCCCACAAACTATCGGGGTCGGCTGTGATACCATCTGTAATGCCCCGGCCCCATTAACCTTGCACAATATTGTCCTCTTTGGCCCATGGGCCTCAAGGCTTTAAAACGCGTTGTGCCACTTTGAGGAGGCTAAAGGTTATTAACTAGCCCAGTAATCTCTCCCTAGGCGATGTAGAACTAAAGTTTGTGGACCCTCACCAATCTCCCAAACCCTCTGGTACTTTCCGTATTCTTGGTGGGCACACCTCACCGATCTCCCAGGCGGGTCTGGTACTTACCGTATTCTTGGGTCGTTATAAAGTTAAATGAATGGGCCAAAGTATATGTGTTGTGTATAATAAAGTTTTCAAGGACGATTGAAGAGGTAGGGGCAGGCCTAAAATGACTATTAAAGAAGTGATAAGAAAAGATATGTATATGTTGGGGCTCGATTTGAGTATAAGCAGGGATAAAGTTTTTTGGAGGATAAGGACCCATTCAGTTGATCCCTTCTATGGGATGTTCCTATGATGTGTCTTTGACTACTGCTTTATTTTCTTCTCTTACCTCTTTTTTTTTCTTTTTTTTTCTCCATATCAGATCCCTATAGCCAACCCCATTTAGTTGGGATAAGGTTATTATTGTTGTTATTGTTGTACATAGTTGTCAAGTAGTCGCCTATGCGCCCTTTGTTGGGAGGGCACCTTGGTCGCCTTGGTTTTTTTCCCCTTCACCACATCCTTGGATCACCTTGTCACCGTGGCATCTATGATATAATATATATTATATATGTTTTTTTGGATGAATAATAATTTAATTACCAAAAGAAAGAGAACAACTGAACAAGCTCAATCAAACCGTATTGAGAGGGCTGCATAAGAGAGGATGGAAGTGTTGATGTATACATTGATGTTGCCCTTCGATAACTTTTCGAGCAAACAGTAGCAAACATGGTAACAAAGCAGGGAGGGCAAGTGTTCGACTCCTTGGTAAGTGGATCGAAAGAGTTTTTTCGACATTTCTTCTCCCTTGGTGACACGTGCAAGGACCATGGGACCTAGGCTTCGAGCCAATATTTGGGTAGAAGCCTTTTCTAGATATAGGAGAGAAGGTGCAAGTGAAGAAAAGGTGCTCCACATCCTCAGAAGCATTTGAGTAGAGATAGGGAGCTGGGAGACAACAATCTGATGCAGAATTAAAAAAGACTTTGTTGGGAGGTAGTTGGAGAGGGCCTGCTAGACAGTGAAGCTGTGGAGGATGTGGAACTTGAACCAACCCAACTTGTGCCAAGGGGCAAAGTGTCATAAACTTTGATGAGATCCCAAGCCGACTTGGAGCGAAAGGGACTCGAATAAAAGGGACCAGCACCATTCACTTGTTGGGCAATCAGAGCATGTGAGCGTTTCAATAGTTGGCTCTTTATTAGAAATTGTTTCAATTTTGGGAGGAGCCGTTGCAAGAATAGAATAATCAAAAGACGTACTGGAAGGGGACGTACGATAGAAGATTTTTGCTAGTGTACCGAATTATCTTGCAACAAGTACTTTTATTAGTATGAGTTCATTGATCGTGTAAGAGCTATCCATCTTGATGACGAATGCCATGATAACGAGAAAAATAAATTGATCATTCGATGTCTACTTGTTCTCCCCTCTTCAATTCCCGATCAACTTCTTCATGGATTGAGATAGGGCTGGGGAGGATTGCATTTACATGCTCGGGCAGCCACCAAAACCGAACAACGGAGGCCTTCCAAGTCTAGTGGCGGGATCAAAGATATCAGCCACTGAAGGAGACGTCGAATCCAGGGATCGATCCATGGGTTAATGCTGTGGCTATGGCCAACTAGGATAAACCGATAAAGTGGTGGTCCGAATCTTCTTGCAGTTGTTATGAGCACCAAATATTAAGAGGAAATAGGTGTTGTACAATGGTTGCAATTTGAAACTCATTAACCAAGTTGTAACTAATTTTATTATTCTGTGATTTTTGGTTTCAACATGCCATTCTTTATTGTCATATTCTATAATATATCTTGCCCTTCAATGTATATAGTTTGGGCGAGAACAGAAGTTCTTCCGACCTAGAGCAATGCAATTTTATTTCATTGTTGGCTAAGAATAATGGTTTGGGCCTTTTGCAGCTTTGCTACTCAACCCAATCAACTCTTGTGCAATTATTTTGTGTTCGATATGTAGGTCCTGTTCCACAATCCACTATTTCTTGGGTCATATCTGCTATTCAATCACTGGCTGGCAATTGCAAGTTTACTTATGTGCCAAACTCCACATCCATTTCAGCCCTTTCACTTGTCCTTCTTTAGAGCTTAAAACTTGCACCAAACTATTCCTTCTCATCAGTTTAGTAGCTACTCTATGTTGTGTATGATCATATCATCAGATGTGAAAGCTGACACATCGTTCGTGATCGGCCTTTGACAAGTTAATCAATCTTAAATAATGTGATTTGGAAATACAAATAAGAACCAAGTTTAGTTGTGCTATTAGCAAAAGAGAACTATTTGGTAAATTGGAAAGCAGCTCATGTTTGTTTTAGACTTGTAGTTAAACTTAAGCATTTGACTTTATTTAAAAAAAAATAAAAATTTCAAAAAATAAATAAAAAAAAATTCAAAATTACCCATTTTGGTGGGAATATCTTGGTAGTGCTGTTTTTCCTGTATTTGGAGCTTATCTAGCTTTCTTTAGTTATATGTCTTGGTTCTTATATTCCAATAAAGTTGCACAATTTTGAATTTGTGATTTGAGGAGGTTTGCTAGAATTTTGACCACTAAATTTGAAAACATTCTTGCTTGCCGTTGAGATCTTATCCATACCAAGAAGAACAAAACTTTATTCCTAGAGAAATCCACTCTGTGACAAGGAATTCCATTCTAAGCAGTCATTTTAAGGTCCAAAGGAGCATCATGCTTTCATAACTTTTGAACGAGGAACAAAAATAATCAAGTTTCTATTTTATCTTTGTAACATCTGAAAACCTTAGATGCATTTCTTAGTAGAATGTAAAAGTCTTATTTAGGCTGATTCAAGCACATTTTTTTTTTTTTTAATAAATGGGTTTCCCATTGGTAAAATGACAATTGATTCCCGATCATAAAACTGTTACAATACGGGGATCTTTTCTCCAAATTAACTAGAGGTGTGCCTTCAGTCTTTTGCTTTTCTGTTTTAGTTTTTTATGTTTGCTGATGAGTTCAATACAGCTTGGTTTAGAGAAATAAAAATGCTAAAAAAATTTTAATTGTATTTGGAAATCTGAATATATTAAATCAATAAATCACAAGATAAAATTCATGGACATCTGCAATAGAATTATGAAATTTTATATTGGCTGTATTTCTGGATTTATGAAAGAAGCTTCTTTTATGTGCTCTTTTCTATGTTAATAGGTTGAAAACATGGGGCGGGTGAACTATGGACCATATTTATATGACCAGAAGGTAAAATTCCCATTCCACTTCTCTTTTAGCTGTCTTAAATGTGTGAATGTGTAATGTTCATAAACTACATCCATTTTTAGACAAAGGACTTCTTTCTGCAAGATAAATTTTATAAGTAATTTGTTCATAGTTAATGCAAATCTGGAAAAAGTCAAAACTGTAACTGGTTCCAACAGATGAAATTCATATTGACTTTTTTTAGACACTGGCCACAAGATTATGGAGTGAGATATTAATTCTTATGTTCACTGTAAGAAAATTAAGACTCCTTAACCTTTTGCTTAAGTATGATGTCGAATAGAGCTGATTGGAGAGCAAGATCCATGTAGTCAACCCCATGTAGTTGGGATAAGGCTGAGTTGTTGTTGTTGTTGTATTGCCATCTTTGACTTTTTTTTTTTTGGTGAATAGTAAATGCATTAAAAAAAGCGGGAGGGAAA
>NW_024870455.1:281515-298919 GCF_013358625.1 Macadamia integrifolia | reverse complement strand
CCTTGATAGCATTTTCTTAATGTAATGTTGTACCACCTGCTCATATAGATGCTAACTTGAGTTATTTGCTATCTGTTCATCTTCTTTTTTTTTTTTTTGGTGAATAGTAAATGCATTAAAAGAAGGGGGAGGGAAAATATAGTCCCAAAGGGGAAGTTACAAACCCAATAAGGGATACAAAAAGTCCATAAATGGTACCAATCAGGGCCCACATGGCCTAAGAGAACTTCTACAGTCCGATGCGGTTGGCCAAACAGAGGAGAAGGGCAAATCAGTCCGAACTAGGAAGAGAACCACAAACCCTAACCCTAACATCTCAACACAATAGTTTCTAGCCCTCAACACAAAGGAGCACTGCCGGAGAAGAGGCAGCCAAGGTCGAGAAGTGCTGGGCCTTGCGGGGGACAAGGCCAAGCGGGCGGGCAGCTGGCCTAGTGGATGGGGTCTCTAAGGTGTAGGGGCGCCGGCCTTTCTGAGGGCGACGGTGGAGTGGCTGCCTGCCAAGAGTAGCCTGGCGGGCTGGTGTTGAAGAGGCTATTTCAGATCAGGTCAAAATCCAAACCAATAGACTGAAAGGCAGGCTGTCGGTGGCCGGCAGGCCCAATGAGGCAAGTAGACAACGAGGGTGGAGGCCAACGTAGTGAGAAGGCAAATAGACCAAACGAGCCTGGCATCCAGAAGGGCAGGCAGCCTTGAATGGGTGATGACCAACAGGACGGCAGACCTGGCGAGAGTGGTATCCAAAAGGGCTGCAAGCATGCGAGCAGCCAACTGAGAGACAAAACCGGAGGAGTAGACGAGCCAGCAGACAGACCAAAGAGTCTGACGGCAACCAGTAGGGCAAACACCTGTAGGCCTCACAGGAAAGGCGTCCAGAAGGGCAGCAGGCCTAGCGAGATGGCAACTGGTAAGCAGTTAGCCTAGAAGGGGCCAGCACCAAACCATCTTATGACCAAGCAAGGCAGGAGGTCAGAGGGAAGACGAGCTGAGTGGTTGCAGCAGCCTCAACACCGATCGAGATGATTGACATTAGGAACAGCGGGAGAAGAAGGCAAAGGGAGTGGAGGATGAAGAAGAGAGAGGGAGAGAGAAGAAGAGGAAGAAAGGAGAGGGATAGGGGAGATGTAGAGGAAGAAGAGCGGTGGAGGGAGGGAGGGAGAAGAGAAGAGAAGAGAAGAGAGAGGGAGAGAGGAGAGGGGGGAGCAGCCCAGCCTCACAGCCAGGCTGCTCGAAGCGGTGGCCTACTCCTTCGCTTTGGTAACTTAGGGTTTTCGGGAGAAGGCGAGAGGTCTTTGACTTTATATGGACTTACTTTCTATGCTCAGAAATCCTGAAAGCTATTTAAGCATTTTTGTGTTCCTAGAATGAAGTTGACAAACTGACTGTTCAAAATAATTTTCAGAAAATGAATCCTGTAATTGATATGAGCTAATGTAGAAAACTATCTTTTCATCTTTTTTTTTTTCTTAAATATTTTTAACTTATGACAGATCTATTTAATATCTATAGTTAAAATGATGGTACAATTTGTTTAAAAAAAAAAAAAAAAAGAACAACTTTGAGGAAAAGATCCAAAAGTATTAGTACTCTAGAATGGAGTGAATGTCTATGACCAATGCTAACCTACTGCCACTTTAGATTTTAGAAAACATCATCCTGTCCAACCTGGGGCTTCACAGCTCATGAGCCATTATAACTATGAAGTATCAAGTTTTTCCCCTTAAGCCTGAAGAGAAAATTCCACCGGAGCCAGTTAGTATATAGTCCATAGCTTGCTTTATTCACATTCAGTTCATGTGATCCTGGGCTCACTGAATAGATGATCGAATTGTTTACAGTAATGCCATCAAAGTCAAGGAGTTTGGGTGAGTTTTGATGGGGAAAATTCCGGACCGTCTCAAGGCAATGAACCATGGCTCATTAACTTGAATCTTGATGGCAGCTTCTTAGCACATCATAAATGTTTTTTGTTGAGTTCTTGTCTGCAGCTTGGTCATTGCTGTCTTCAAGACTATTTCCTCTAGGTTAAAGTAATTAATCATCTTGTAAGTATTGAAGACCTTCTTCAACTAAAAATCTTGGGGTCAGCATGTTCCTCCATCTGTGGGATTTCCTGTTGTTCTTGGTATGATCTGCAAGATTCATTCATATCTTGGACCTTGGATTGGCCTTTAACATATTCCTGAATTTGAATGTATTTCAAGGTCTATTGTTTTTTTCTCATTGAGAATCCATTCATCAAGAACCATTTTTTTTTTTTTGCTCAAAACAGTAGGTGAAGCTGGTGGGCATTGTTTGAATTGTCAACTGGTTTCTTGACCTTTCCAGTTTTCACGCCTCTTCAAGTCTTTTGTAGCTTTGGTTAGAGCTAGAATGCATACCTCATTAACCTTATACACATTATTTCACTGTAGATATTTTCACCTTTACTTTACGTGTTGGTTGGAACTTTACATGTTCAATGGCAAGAATCCATTTTGGAAGAATTCTGCAAGTTCGATCTGGAGCCATCATTTGAAAAATTATGTGTAGGCTTCTCAAAGTTCCAAGAGCATATGATAACCAGAGTGATTACTCCTTTCACTTAGTAAAGTTTTGAGTTCAACTCAATTGATACATTTTTTTTATCCTTTGGCTCGCTTCATATTGTTAATGTTAGAATATTATGATGTGATTCCATCCATTCCAACTGGTTGTTACGTGGTTTAAATTGATTTGATTTGAGTCGACAACTTATTCCCTTCAAATGGTTGGCTTTCTGTTTTCTTTACAGGGGATTTTGTCAACTGTTTTTCTAGACGGAAATACTCTTTATGGATGGAAGATGTTTCCGATTCCCCTACACAATCTGAATAGGCTGCTGGAAGTCAATCCCATTGTGCAAGTGGGAGATGAAAGAACCACTAAATCTCTCCAGAAGAAATTAAAACATCACTCCAGTATGTTCAGAACTCATACTTTGAAAAATGAAAATATCTACAATGTAAGCCTAGGCCACTTGAACCAGACATTAGTTTACTTCTAGGCACATACTATTTTGTCTTTCATAACATTGTATGCTATTATTGCTTCTTGCTTGTTCTGATCAAGAATCTCCATGGGATTATGGGAAACATAAACTTCAAGATGTTTATACAGTACCGAAAAAGGAAGATGCCTTTTTCCTAAGAACATCAGAGTTTTGTTCTGCACATCTGCGGTTAATCCTCACCCCCACCCAACCCCAACGCCAAAGAGAGAGAGAGAGAGAGAGAGAGAGAGAGAGAGATCCATATCAAATTTATATGTCCTTTTGAGGTCGGGGGCTAGAATTTCATTATGTTTGATTTTTACAAGGAGATAATGCATTTAAAAAAAAAATTATTTAGTTTGATTATCATCAGAAAAAAAAAAAAAAATATATATATATATATATATATACAAACAAACAAACAAACAAGCAAACAAATTTTGTAATCTGGTGAGTCACCTCAGAGAGAGAGAGAGAGAGGTAGGGGTTGTGAAAAACAGATAATTCTGGGTCCGTATTGGACGATGTGGCATGCTTTGGCTATTGCATGACGCTCTTTAGTGGGTGTGAATAATGATGATGATGTCTAGGTTCTTAGCTACTAGCTCATATATGAGTCCAACTTACAACCAAATTAAGAATAAAACAAATATAAGGAAAAGAGCTTGATAATGATTAGATCACCTTTCTCTTTATTTTTTGCAGAGATGACCTCTCAAGAACCAGGATTTTATGAAGGAAACTTCACTATTGACACCTTAAATGAAGTTAAAGACACATATTTATCATTCAGTGGTTGGAGTAAAGGGATTGCTTTTGTCAACGGTTTCAACATAGGAAGATTCTGGCCGGTAAAAAATATTCCTTCATATCCATTTTAGTAATTTCCTTGTGCAAATTTGGGATCATGTTTGATGATTCACCTCTCCCCTAGACTATGAAGACTAGTCAATATTCTTTAGTAATTTTTTTCCTGCAGACTTTCTTTTTAGAATAATTTTTTCCCTGTAAATGGTTTCTTTGAGGAGGCTTTAGAAGTTATGTTCATATAATTACTTTCAAGAGTAATTTTTTTCTAGTATGATGATTAAATTTTGTGGTTCCATAGTTGAAGCCTAATCCTGATTCTTTCAGAATTCTCATATGCTATTTCCACATAATTTCCTCCTCTCCCCCTACTCTATTTTTCTATTAAAGTTGTTATTTTATTGTTTAAATGATTAAAATCATGTTTCAACAACCATCCTGTGGCAAATTTTGTGTCAAGCATAGTTGTCAAGGCATCGCCTTGGTGACAAGCCAATCTGGAGGTCAAGACAACCTGTCACCTAATGTGCCAAGGCTCCCAGGCCTGAAAATTTATGATCTTGCCCTTCACATGTAAACCCCTCTCCCTTTATTTTGACCTTTACAACCCTACACACCTACACGCGTTTATTAGATGACAGATACCTGTAAATATGGGCTAGGATATAATATGTGCTCATTTTGCAAGCCTTAGCCTCACCTGGGCATTAAGATGGCTGGCCGATGCTGTGGCTTACCTTAGTGCCTTTGACAACTATGGTGCCAAAGAACTTTTGCATGAGGGCCAGTTATGATACTCTGCCAACCCAAAATCATAGAGTGCTGAATTCCCAACTTTCATACTTGTTCAAGACAATGGCTGTCCCTTTTCCTGGGAGTTATTCTCACATGTCAACTTTTGGATGTGGAAAGGTTGATCCTTGTAGCAGTCCACCCTTTATTTCCACCAGTCCTTGCAATGAGGTCTGCTTTATCATCATTCATCACTGTGATCTCACTCTGTTTTACTGAATTTATGCCTGCTGTTTCCACCATGGCAGATCATTTGACTGCAGTGTTGCGGCACATGCTGAACTGGGGGACCTTTGCAGCTGCATTTATTTTCCAAACTTTTGTCCTGGAAAATTGCTTCCACATGATTGTGCCTTGTCTCAAACATTATATTTTTTTACCACACTTCTTACTCTATGTAGAGATCGCAGGTTCGAGTCAGGGAAACAGCCTCTCTGCAAATCAGGGGTAAGGCTGCGTACATTATGACCATCCCCATACCCCACAGTGGCGGGAGCTTTGCACTGGGTACAACCTTTACTGTTACTCTATGCATGGGCCAATCCACTTTATAATAGGCTCATAATAGTAGGCTCATGATTTTGTCTTCCACTTCACAACGGGTGCACATGTGCTAGCAGGGAGACTCATGCAAAATAGGCTTGGTCTCAAAATTGTAAAGTCACACCCTCCAACCATTAACATTGATCAGAAAAGCTGAAAAGCTCAAACTTTGAAGTGGGTTTCAGAATAGGGTTAGGCTTCAACAGAGTAGCCCTAGGGTGAAATTTAATCAAATTTAGCAGTGGTGAATTATAGAGCTAATTATACCATGCTGTAGAAGCGAGTCTCACATACTTCAGGTGATCCCAGTAAGAGTGTTTTGACTTTAAACCTCGAAATTCCGCTTTCTTGATTCAAGAAAGGAATTGGTTATGCAGATAGTGATGTAATGGCAGTAAGGAATGAAGTAAAAATGTATACTTGATACATATTAGTACTTTGAATCAATAGGGATAGATCTGAGCTCCTGGTGCTCTGTTCTGCTAATGGTGGTCCTTAGAAGACAGTAGCTGCAGGATAGGAAATATGAAAGCTGGTCCAGTCAACCTAATTGTAACATTAGTAAAAATGGGGTGGAAAATGAAAATGAAGTTAGGTTAGATTAGATAGACAGTAATATTTATAGTTTCATTATGTAGGGCCAATCATAAATAAAGGGAGAGAATTGAAAAATATTTTTTTCCTTTTTTACTCATAGAATTAGAACAGGGAATTTAAAGTGGAGAGGTACTTCCGTACTGTTACATGATAGACACGTGAGAAGATTCTATAGGGCAGCTATAAAATCAGCAATGTGTATGGAGTTAAATGTCGTGTAACAAAGAAACAAGTATACACTACCTAAACAAGAAAGTTTGTAGCTGAGATGAGGATGTTGAGGTGGATGGGTGACAAAACTAAAACTAAAAGATGAGAAAGGAAAAAAGTTTGAAGTGATAGGAGTGGCTCCTATAGGAGAAAAGTTGAAGGAGTCTCATTTGAGGTGATATGAACTCCATTTAATTTGAGATGAGGCTGAGTTGAGTTAATGAGGTCAATTAATCCAATTCTTTGGTATAAATGCCAAGTGCCTCAAGCCCAAATTCATTAACCAGGCAATTTAAAGACCAATCCACTGACCGGAAATAATTACTGATTAAACAACCCAAACTAATTTATTATTGCTGCTGTTGTTTTGTACCTATTTAATGACTATACCCTAAGATGGTACTTCTTCCATCCTAAGGTAGTGCTTTGTCCATCTTGTAGTTTCTTAAAACTAATTAATTATTTCCGTGCTGTTTGCAGTCACATGGACCACAATGTAACCTTTATGTCCCTGGCCCAGTTCTTCAACATGGGGAAAACGTTGTGGTATGAAGACCAATTCCTTTTTGAACTTTCTATTACGATCATATAACTGATAGCATTTTTTAATTTCTTGTACTTTTATCTTCCTACACACCTCTCAATGCATTATATCAGAGTTCTTCATGCATTTTGCTTCTTGAGGGATGTTGTCTAACTCTCCTCCTGGTGACCGTTACACAGGTCATATTAGAGATAGAAGATCCAAACCCAGAGCTTATGGTCATCTCAGTGGATCAGCCAGAATATGCATGCGGTTCGAAAGTACACCAGCTTTGACACCCTGTGAATTATATGTTTACTGAACACATGCTTGTAGTGATGCACTCTGCCATTTGATTCATAAACAACTGTGATAGAGAACTTCGTGATTCTACCTTGCCACTGTGTACCCAAGCCAAGGGGAATCAGCTGGGTCATTCAGTTATAAATGCTTAGGAGGCTTTCATTGGTACTTTCTTTTGTTAAGATCAGTTCCTAATTATTCAGGAATTTCTCATGTATTCTATAAATGTAACTCATTGTAACCTCATTGACATGGTATAGTGAAATTGCCATTACTTTTTATCACCTAAAAGTCTGTCATGACAAACTGGACATTCACTTTCATCATAAATGTATCTCTTTTCTAAGGTAAGAGTGAAATGTTCTCATGTAGGTTCTGTTTCTTGTTGAAGAGTATGGTAATGGTGTGGCAGCTATTCTACTGTTATTGACAGTGCATGTGAGCTTTTCTCCAACAGGGAGGTAGAACTTGCATTAATTGAGCATGGAACCAATATCTATTCAATCACATGAGATTGAGCAGGAACACCAAGAAGGAATCTATTGCCCATATTGTTTTGACTACTGGAAGCTTAATTCTATTATACATACATCTTAAGCAAAAATTCAAATCACGGTTTTGGTGACTAGTCTATTGGCTGCTAATAGGGCCAATGGCCACCACACACACATGCATACAATAGGGTTTGATCCCACAACCTCCTCCCATGGGAACCGGCTCTTCAAGTTGAAGCTGCCACCACTAGGCTAAGCTAGGGTTAGCTAGGGTTAGCTAGGGTTTGTACTTCCTAGCAATACTCAAAATAGATAAAATAGGATAACTTATCTAAACAATTTATCAAGGCTGCCCAATATGGCAAATTGGCATAGTCATGTTGACCCAAGGTCTTCTACTTACATGTAAAACCCAGTCTTGACAAAGTTGTCAAGTGGTAAAATAGATATTTGAAAATCATGACTATCGTCAGAATAGTATATGTGTGTATAGGTTTTCATAGAATGCATGGTGATACAAAAGATGATGTTTGATTTAATTAGACAATACAATTTAGCATAGGCCTAATCTAGGACATGTACTAGCTATCTAACAATTATAATTGCCACATCATCATTCCATGTGGAACAATAAAATGGATAGTTTTTCAGATGATTTTTTTCTCAAGTAAATAAATGTGCTATGTATAAACACAAAAATACCAAAATAATTAAAAAGTACTTTTTTATATATTAAAAATGTTTGGCAAACAGACCCTAATTCCAAACATTTTTGTTTGAAAAGCATTTCTAAACAAAAACACCCACATTCCCCATTCTATAGATTCCCAGTCCCTTCAGAAATTTTCCTTTTAAAGCTGAACCGAAAATTTTCTTCCCAGAACGCTTTTCTGCAAGATCGCAAGAGGTTCGAAAACAAGATAGCGATATAGCATTGGTAAAGCAACAGAGCCTCAGTGGGGAGCTTCAATGGCGGAGAAGCCGCAACCGGTTCGCGTTCTATACTGTCCAGTTTGTAGTCTCCCCGCCGAATACTGTGAATTTGGTCCGGATTTTCAGAAATGCAAGCCCTGGCTGATTGAAAACGCTCCGGAGCTGTATCCCGATCTCCTGAAAGGTAAAACCCTTCTTTTGTTTTGTCTTATATGATCTTGTGTTGGTTTGAAATTTAGGAAATCCAAAATTTCGATCTTCGCTATTGGAATGGCGTTCGTCTTGTACTTTCTCCTGAGTTTTATATATCCATTTATTTAAATTTTAATCATTTCAGAATCAGATGAGAAGGAAGCTGATAAGGTTTCTGAACGGCTCCAATCGGTTGGAATTTCTTCCGCCGGCGTCGATGGGTCAGCTCCTCGAGGTTCTCTTTGTTATTAGAACTCCTTTGTTTATTTATTTGCCCGCTTAGTCTTGTTTTGTGCCAGTTCACTTAATAGCCATCTCTGGGTACTAATGTTTGATACGCTTTCTCTTTCTCTCTCTAAATTTCTTTGATGACTTAATTGAAGTGACATACTTACGCGTTCTTCTCTTTTGATTAGGAGGTACCTCAACATCGAAGCAAGAAGAAGTAAAACGTCTTCCTGGTGGAAAGATAAAGAAGATAGTAAGAGCCTGAATATTTTCTTCAACAAATGAATATAATATGTTATAATATATTGGCATAACTTCTACCTTATGTTATTTGTGTATACCAAGAATCCTTTTTGACATGATGTCTTGTATTGCATTTCTTTTTTTTTTTTTTTTTTTTTTTTTTTGTCCTTTATTTTTCTAGTGTCAGGTTGGATTGATGAATCATCTTTTTCTTTTACCTTCTCTGCTTGTTTTGTATTAGTTCATGTCCTTTGAACAACAACTGCCTAATGCAGTTGGTGAGCTGTAGTGGGCAAAAATCCCATGCTCAACAGGAGGTCTCGAGTTCGAGCCTCCTGGCTGTTATCTATTTCCATCTCTACCTATCAAAAAAAAAAAAAAAAGTTCATGTCTTTTGTATTATTTACCCAAAAAAAAGTCTTTTGTATTAGGTTTTGCATATTTCTGAGAGTTGTCATTTTTGACAATGAAATCTAAATATGCCGCAAGCATATAGCTTTCTTTATTTAGAAGCTTCCCTCCATTTATTTGTAGAATGCTACGTTGCCCAACATCTATGATGGTGGTGTTTCTGTGGCAGCTTGGGCAAATGCAGGAGCTTGATGGCATATTGTTATGCTGGCCATTCTTTGAAAAGGGATATTCCTACATAACGTGGTCCTGCTGCATTAGTTTGGGATCTAATCATTTGGAAAGTGAAAAAAAAAAAAAAGGAGATTATTTGATGGAACATATAGAAATCCTTTCAGGATTCCGCACTATGTTACTTCCATTATAATTGACCAGTCCATGGATAGTGAGTTGTTTAAGGAGTGCCAAGAGAGGATTTTGAAGATGAAGTCTCATTATTGATTTGGTCTTGGTCTAGTGAGGTGTTTGAGTGCCAGGAGAGGATTTTGAAGATGAAGTCCTATCATTGATTTGGTCTTGGTATTGGATTAACACTGAATGTGACCAGAAATTCAACTGATTGTAATTGTATGTCTAATTGTCTACGCTGTAAAAGTTACTTGACCTACGTTAATGAACTCTTTTATTTATCAAGAAAAATAACCTATTGTACTAGGCTGTGTGGGATTAATTGAGGGGAAAGTTGGACTAGTAATTTAGTTCAACAGGTAGTGGGTCTTGGAGGGGTTGTTTATCGGTGGAAATTTTGAGTTTAAGTTGGAATTTGGGTTAGTTAATTGTTAAAGGGGATATGGTGGTTGGGTCGGTTACTTGGTTAGTCGATTCAAGTTTATAGTTCTTGGACTGATGGAAAACTGCAACTAGGATTATGGTTTTATTCCATGTGTAAAAATCGGCACTGTGAAAGAGTAAATTGTGATATGCAGCTGGTTGTATGAAGCTTTAAGGGAGTTGAGGGATTGCGGGGTCTCAAGATTGGGCCTTATCTGGTTCAACCTGTGCAGAAGTGTCAATAAATTAGTTGTTTCATGGCCTTCGTAGGTTATGCTGTAAGTATCCGTAGTGGTACAGTTGAATGATAACTAAGAAAAGTGACAACAAATGCCTCCTATATTCTCGTTTGGATTTCTATTATTGGGACATTGTATGTTTAGTAGTGATTGATCAGTCTGGTCTTTCATTCAATCATCAGTGATAGCGGAATGTGTTTTTGGATAAATTCCTTTTGTAGGAGAAGCAAGAAGTTGTTATCGAAAAAGTTGTTCGTAACAAGCGCAAATGTGTCACCATGGTGAAAGGACTAGAGCTTTTCGGTGAGCAGTGCTTTGTGATTCTTGTCTATCTCGTAATTCAACAGTTTATTAGGAATATATAGTTGTTATTAAAAATTTAATCATGATTTTATTGCTCAGTTTGTGGGGAACAATGTTTCAGGAATCAAACTCAGCGATGCTTCCAAGAAACTTGGGAAAAAATTTGCTACAGGAGCATCTGTTGTTAAGGTGCATACAAACTCCATGCGCTTGTATGAATTGTTTCTTAAACCATCCTTCTTTTTGGCCATTTCTTATTTATGATTTTGAAATTGTAGGGTCCGACTGAGAAGGATCAAATTGATGTCCAGGGTGACATATCCTACGATATCGTGGAGTTCATCACTGAGACCTGGCCTGATGTAATTCACTCTGACCTTCGTCTTTTGTAATATGTCATGTACTAAGGCTCAAATGCTTAGATTCAAAATCTCATTACTTTTATGGCATAATCAGTATGTTATGTTCCATGACTGTTCATGCATTTTATGATAGAACTTTGGCTCAAAGTACAGCTAAGGCACACAAGTATTTAATATTTGAATCCTGAAAATATTCATCTCTGTACTTTGTCTTCCATGTATGAGTACATTCCGGAATAAGGTGCCTTAGATAATAGGTATTTCCTAAATATACACTTTAAACCCTGTATGTAATTTCCACTGTTTTGCTAGTGCTCCTACTTTATGGACATTTCATGCGTTCTGTTGCAATCCTTGTTTATGGCACTTGCTTATGGGTATAAATTCCAGTTACCCATTTAGAAATTTTTTACAGATTTTGCTGGGTCTTTTTTGTCCATGCTTTCGGTTGTCTCCTATGTTGCCATGGCTTAATGTGCTATGTGACTTGTTTCTGGCCCTTGGTCATGGGTGTAAGCTTCATACACTCATGTAGATTGTGTCCTTAGTTTTTCTGGGTATGCTCTTGCATAACATGTTTCTCTTGTGAGTAAGCACACTTTTTATGTGGATGCTGATGTTTCTTGTTACAATGAATGTCCCTGATTTCTTCCAATGCTAGCTTTGTGTTTATCACTTTTCTAGTGTAACCTTGCCAGTGTAGTCAATTGAAGTTCCATATGGGATTCCAAGTTAATAAAGCTTTGGGACTTTGGATGTGGTTGCCTGGAGGAGATGACCGTACCTTCAATATTCTTTCTTCTTCGGAATTAAGCGATCCTGGGGTTTGAGTTTTAATTTTATATTGTTCTTTATATGGGTTCTGATTAGGGGTTGTTTTTGGGGGGGGGGGTGTATTGGGGTATGAGGATTTGTTTCTGTTTTGCTCGGGTGGTCTATTGTGCCATTTTCTCTTCTTCTTGCTTATGTTTTTGTTTCTTATGCTTTTAGTGAAGGTTTCTTGCTACTGATGAAAACAAAAAACACCTTCTGTTGCATGGGAATTCAAATTTCTGATTTGCTATTGTGCTGAAGTTTTTTTAGGGCATACAGAAGACGAGTTATCATATGCATGAGTCTGAGCTAACTGTGGCTTGCATCCATTTTTTTATATATGTTCTCAGTGCTTCAATTTTCCTTATCATTGGAGCTTGTGCGATGTTCCATTCCTACCATCTTCATCTCATGATGTATACTGATGCTGTTTGCCTATATAACTATTATCAGAAATCTGGCAATGGCTTCTAGAGATTTCCTGACTTCTTTAAATGATGCTCATTTTCTTAAACCAAACGTTATTGCGAACAAAGCATTGAAAGAAAAATAACATTTTCTCATTGCGGTGGCTAATTTTCTTTATCTTTCGCCATATCCAGTTTATGAGAATAATGTAATGCCGTCAAATATTGTTTCAGAACCTCAGTTCATTGACAGATGAAACAATAAGTTGGCCGTCACCTTGCATCACAAACATTTGAAGTAGAACTATTACTTTGTGTTCTGAATTCAAGTTGAATTTTTTAAACTTATTTCATTTGGTCATTTACTTCTTGTGGAAAACTTGGCACTTGTTTATGGCGGTTCTAGGAATGAGGGGTTACTGATGCTTGACGTTTTAGTTACATTGATTGGTTATTGAATGAAAAGCAATTAATCTAAATCTTTAGTGATGGGCGCTAACATGATTATTTTTCTAATGACATTGGTGTGCTGCCATTTTTTATTGGACTTAACACTGAAGTTTGTAATGCATATCCTTAAATTATTTCTGACAAATCTTCACTGAAATCTCTTGAATATTCCTAAAATAAAAGCATTAACAGGAAAGATGATTTGTGTGATCTGACAAAAAAAAAATGATATTAAAGGGCATACCCGGTGCACGAGGCTACCACCACTGCGGGGTCTGGGTAGGGCCATAATGTATTCACCCTTACCCCCGCTTTTGGAAAGGCTGTTTTCTGACTCAAACTATATAGATCCTATTCAGGAAATTCTGAGATAAGCAAATTAATCATGTGTGGGAAACAACTAGGATGAACTTATCCTGTGGAGATTCGATTTAAGTTCATCTATGGTCATTTGATTTCTGTTACTTCAACAACTTGTACAAGCATGTGGTTGGAAATGGCTTTGTTTGACATCTATGCCCATCAGTTATGTTGGAGCTAAGCATTACCCTGATGATTATATTTCTTATCGTTATTTTTTATACTGATAAAAGATACAAAAGCCTTTGTGATGTTTTTCTCATTCTTCATGGATTTTGGGTAGCTGGCGATACAGAGCCAGGCTAGAACTTGGCACTTCTAGTGAATTAGTTTTCTTTGATCCATCCGGATATTTGGTGTCTCTTCTCTGCCTTTTTCAGGTCCCAGAAACTGCTATTTATTTCATTGAAGATGGCAGAAAAGTGGCTGCTGCATAAATTGGGATTCAAGAAGCGTGTTGGTGCTGACTTTTGGCTGGATGACAATCTTTGTGCAAAATACCAAGAGAAGGGGCCATTTGACCTTCCACTCCAGATGGGTGAATTCTCACCTAAACATTGCACTTTTAATTAGACAGGTCACTTGATGACCCAGAAAATGAGAAGGGAGAACGGCCACTAGTAATGCCATAATTGGTTAGGGACGTGTTATTTGACCTTGTTGCTGGAGATAAATATGTTTTTGTAGTTGGGAATGTTTGTAGAAAAGTGATGGATGTCTTCTGTACATAGATGTGAGTTCTTTTAGATAATACCATGATATTTCTTTCTGTGCTTGATAAAAAAAAATTCCAACATGCAGCTTATAAGCGATGGCCATGGTTGTTATTTCCTGTAAACCTGTCTGGATGGAGGGTCTCTTTCCGATCCCCATTATTATCTGAGAAATGATATAACTGGAATTGTAGTTCTTTTAGACGGTCCCATGATACTTCTTAATGTGCTTGGTAATTTTTTTTCCAAAATGCAGATTATTAAATTTTGGCCATAGTTATTATTTCCTTTAAAACTGTCTGGATGGAGGGTCTCTTCCCGATCACCATTATCATCTCGGAAACAGTATGTGTTAATTCGAACGGCACGTCCAAATTAAACCTATATTGTTTAGCATTGAGATGGTTTATGGATATTGGAAAATGTTATGTTTGTCTCGAATTCTTGACTTGTTTCAAAGATTGACTTGCTCCGACGTATTTTGGTGGTAACCCAAATGGCATTTTTTCTGAGGTCTGTGATGGTAGTAGTGGGTTTGGGCCGATAGGCCCAGAGCCCAGCGCTGGTCTTGTATAGTTGTATGGGGTGTGGAGGTGTAGTCCCGTGGTTCGGTACAACCTGATTGGTTGTGATCTGATGGATCAATTCAACTTGGATGAGTATATATATGTGTTCTATTGCCTTGTTGAGTAAGCATTGTGAGATTTTGGGTTTTTGTTTTAGAGTTTATGGGCAAGTGTACATGTCACGAGTTTAGTGTTCTTGAGAGATCTCTGTTGTAATCTTCCAATATAGTGAATCACCTTCTTTGCCCAAGATTGTAGCACATCACATCGGTGTGTAAACCTCTTTAAATCTTTGTGTCTTACATTTTGTTTTTCTTCGTGTTCTTTTTTGTATTTGTTGTAATAGAAAGCGTTTATACAATTTTATCTTGTCCATTAGAAATAATGACAGATTTATTTTTTTATTCCTCAATACACTTGAAAGAGGGATTTATTGTCTTAAATATCATTTCATAGGCTTTTATTATTTTTCTATGGACATGGTTAACAAATTTGGATTTGAATATATAATTTGGAATTTGAAATAAAAAAAAGGCTGTCGAATTGTGGTAAAAAAAAAAAAGTGGATAACAAGAAAACAGTCTAAATGGACTAATTTGAGAGATAGGATTCGTTGTTTGTACGATCATCTGATTGTACGAGTCAACATCCAACACATGTCCCACATTCTACCATTACAAGAATAATAAGGGGTATTTTTTAAAACAAAATGGACAGATGTTAGATGTTGACTCGTACGACCAAATGATTGTATGAGCAGCTGATCCGTTTTCCTAATTTGGTCTAAAGTCTAGACCCTTTAGGTTGTATTTGGTACACATTATCAGAATAGATTTGGGTCTAAAACACATTTTGGATCAAGAAAATAAAGAAAGAATCAGGTTTCAGAATGTGTTCTAGACCCAAAATCTCTTCCGACATTGCATGGCAAACATTCTTGACTCTAGAACTCGGAAATCGGAATGCCCAGGATAATGATCTTCCTTTTCAATCTGACCTGACTTTATATGGGCGTCTCCTATCACCACCAGCATCTATTTGGTCTCATTTGTTGATACAACGAGAACTAAGAGCAACACTGGTCTAGACTTTGGACCAAAACAAATGAGCATCAGTTCAAGAACATTGTAAAAAATCAATCGTAGGGCAAAAGAACTCTCCTTGATTGTGCAGCGACTGCGCCTATGTGCAAGATGATGCCTCCACCCTTATGAAATACAATAAATCCATCCTTCTTGATGCCCATTTGAAATGCAGAAAACAGAACAAAATCTGCCATTGGAAGCAGCTTCAGCTCATAATGTAAAAACCCATATAAAATTCAAACTCAGCCTTATATTTCTGGTATGGGTCAGTGAATACGTATTACCAAAAAAGGTGTACTAAAGGGGTGTCAATGGGACAGGCCCAGCCAACTCTAAGGTCTCTTAACTCAGCCCAAGTCTTGCCCAGCCCTAGGTTGGGCTAGGATAGCTCAGGCTCAACCCTATCGGGGTTTAGGCCAAACCAGTCCATCCCTGATGGACCCTGATTGAGTCGGTCTTAACCCAATTCATCCCAGCCTAGTACTATTGGTTACTTGGTTGCTTGATCTTGATGCATTCCTAGGTTCAAAGACCAAAGTTTTCGTACATATGTAGATTGTGAACAACGAAAGACTTTTTGTATATCTTTTTTCTATATTACTCTTTTATAATTATTAACATATTTATAATATGCAAGGTTGGGTTGGATTGGGTTGAGACCTCAACCCAAGCCCAGTCCAACCCGGCCTTGGGCCTGAAATTCTCAATCCTAGCCCACCCTATGACTGAAATCTCAGCCCAAGCCCTATTCGGGCTCAGGTGGGCTTAGGGTGGGTTTGAGTTGATTAGGCTTTTTTGACACCCCTAGGTATAGTGAATATATTTCATTGGTGACTCCAAGAACCAATACAGCCTTGTGTATTTTTCCAGAAAATATTCATAATTTATGTTATTTGATTATATTATGATTCTATTTGGTTGTAAGGGAATTAAAGGAAAGGGAAGTGATATTTTCAAACCTACCAAAAAACTTTTGTAATCATTGTGCTACATGTTTACCAAAAAAAAAATCATTATGCCACATAGTTATTTCACTAAATCCAAATGATTCTATATTTGGTTATTAAATTCCACTTTATTTGTTTTAAAAAAAAAATCCACTTTATTTTGCATCTAAATCCCTTCAATTTGAAAAGTAAAATAAAAATTATATCTAAAATATAACATTATTTAAATATGGCTAGAATGTAAATAATTTATACAATTATGTTAAGTAATGATTACAAAAGTTTATTTTGTAGATTTGAAACTTTTTATTTTCCTTTCTTTCAACTTCTCTTGTAGCCAAATGGAGCCCATGGGAAACGAATGTACATGGCTCTCTCTCTCTCTCTCTCTCTCTCTCTCTCTCTCTCTCTCTCTCTCTCTAAAATGGAAATAATGAAAGAACAATGTTCAGTATTAGCGTGTTTTAAACGGCTCATAATGCGAATGGCCGAACGGATGGAAAAAAAATGGTCAAGTATTTCAAGAATGAAAAAAAAAAAAATGAATGGTACAAGTTTTAAACATTTAATTTGAACAACACAGGACCAGTAAAACAACAAGATACACAAAAACTTCAGATAATGTATGAAAAGGAATAAGGAATTGGCCAATTATGATAAATTTGCTTTACTATGTACCAACATATACATACTTATACATAAACCACCATTATTTTCTAATCCAACTATAAGAACTTGAAATAGAGGTCTGATGAGAGTCATGATAGAACAACCTTACCGTTGTGCCGAGGTATGGCCTTCCTTTTAACTTTTAAATAATAAACTCAAAATTCTATCACAAAAATCCATGTAGGGGACCTCATATAATTGGGAAATGGCTATGAGCAGTCCTCGTTGTTATTGTAAACTCAAAATGAGATGACTCTATGACAGCAACATCCATCTGACTAAAAATTTATGGTTGCTTTCCAAGACCCTAGTCATAACCAGTAAAGAGATTCAAGCTTCTTGTGTTAATATTAGTTGGTTGGTTAGTTGAGGGAGTGATGATACAAGTACAAGACGTCATTCCCCTTACTTCTCCTTTCTTCCTTTTTTTTTT